>NW_018475786.1:0-1035 GCF_002113885.1 Mizuhopecten yessoensis | reverse complement strand
CCAGAAATTATGAACCAAAAAGATAAATAGAAACTAGCGTTGTCTGATATGAAATATTTACAACATCCCTATTATTTCTTTCTGAATTTTTACATGCAGAGACTGGTGACTTGAGATTTAAATGTCGCTACGCGCTCGAAGTCATATTCGTGTGTGATAATTCTAGTATCAACGAAAACATTATTGTCTGGAATATATTTATATCTTTTTAATGTGAATTATACTGTGGTTGGTTTCTGCCATTTCGCGTTGTCGCAGTGGTGTGAGGTGGGATTTTTGGGGCAAATGCGAAAAATAAAAACAAATTGGTCAAGGTCATGGGGTCAAAGATCAAGGTCACATAAAGAAATGCAAAACTGCCTATTGAACATTGAAAATGAGGTCATTTTCTTGAAATCTTTTGGCTTTTGGTATACATTGTACATAGATGAAGTGGAAAGTTGTAAGGAATTATACGAGGATTATTGTGGCAAAGTTTCAATTTCACGAGGTTAAAGGTCAAGGTCACAGGAACAATGGAAAACTTAAAATATTTTCCCCTTTTTGTGCACATAGCTACATCTGAAAGTTTAAACAAGAGGCCCACAGGGCCTGTATCGCTCACCTGGATATCGAAGCAATCATGGCAAAATATTCTCAAAATGAAATTCTAGGAAATATGCCAGATCCTAAGGCCAATCCTTGTAGCATATCTGTATTAGATATTTTATGCCCAGCAATGTTATGTATGGTTATGGGGTGGGGATCTCAACTGTTTCCAAGTTATGACCCAGTGGTTAAGTCTGCAAGGGTGGGGCAGACCCTGGGGTCAATTCTAATATCATGACTGCATTCATCTCTTTATACTCAGTAATTGTATATATGGTTATATGGTGGGGATCTCAACCGTTTCCAAGTAATATTTTTGTTTGGCCCCACCCCTTAGCCCGGGGAGTCGGCCCCACCATTTGTACAATTTTAAATCCCTGCCTCCTATGAATGCTTCTGACGAAATATGATCAATATCCATGGTATAGTTCTACAGAAGAAGTCGTT
>NW_018475785.1:0-1034 GCF_002113885.1 Mizuhopecten yessoensis | reverse complement strand
TGTGGGGTTTCTGCGGTTACCCCGTTTTCTTCTCACATCAAGACTCCCTGTGTGTTTCTATCCTGGCCAACCAACAACAGCTATTAATATAAGTAATATAAAAAGTGTTTAAAATTGCAAAATATATAAAGTTAATATAATACCAAAACTATAAACTAGAAGCAGTTGTGCAATGTAAGCCAACTCACTGGAATACTGATCGATTAAACAAGATTAATGTCCACTTAACACTATTTATAGGAATACAATTTCATCTTCTACAAATAAACAATTTATATCAACAAGATTTTAAAAACCGGTTTAATCTTTAGACAGAAAGAAATGATATATCAAATCTTCGAGACGTGTATATGAAATGTAGATGTTATAAAATGAATATAGCTCTCCCGAAGCACAATAGGTTAAAGCAAGCTGTTGTGATTTCCCTAAATGCTGAACGTTTAGCAGAAAAGAAACAACTACCATTTTTAAGGACTTTGGTATGTCCCAACATAGTGACAGAACCAACTGCTTGCTTTCCACACTTTGGCGAACCATCAACAGTGACGCCAAAGGTGAACTATTGCCAAGCAATGTGTTAGGAAACAAGCAGGCTAGATCAAAACTGTTGCGGCTGATGCAGCGGATTTATAGATTTATTTTGATCGCTGGTGTGTCCCATAGTAGATGGTACAAAAGCAGGTCCCCAATTCTGCAG
Organism: Mizuhopecten yessoensis; assembly: GCF_002113885.1. Classification (NCBI taxonomy): domain Eukaryota; kingdom Metazoa; phylum Mollusca; class Bivalvia; order Pectinida; family Pectinidae; genus Mizuhopecten; species Mizuhopecten yessoensis. Next base: position 337 of record NW_018475785.1, on the reverse strand, counting down.
GGGGTTTCCACATTAATTGCCTCTTACAACATACAGTTTGTAACAGCAGGTATATTATTTTCTTGTTGACAAAACACAAATTGCAACGGCCATCTCTCGGACAGTGTTGTCACTCACATACATATTCTTTACTTTGAAACCCGCTCATGGACTGTAAATTACAGTTTACGGAGGTGATATTTTCATATTGAATCTCATTTTTTATTTGAATATGTACGTGATTTCAAACAACGGTGTGGAAGATTTTATGTTATATTTATTTAAAACGATTAGTTATCGATTATCGGTCAGTTAAGGGAAACCGATTCCCAACACAATATACTATATGATTGTATAT
>NW_018475784.1:0-1034 GCF_002113885.1 Mizuhopecten yessoensis | reverse complement strand
GTCGTCGATGAAAAAGAAGACTACACCTGGTCTTTATCTCCCCGAGATTTCCTAAAAGTCTCCAAGTAAATCTTTCCCCTGTTCACATTTTGCCCTTGCTTTATCGTTACCGAGTCCATATTGCGGTTTTATTTACACTTTCCATTTTTCACAAACAAAATATTTATATACTATAATGTATAACAACGTTATAATAGAAACATTATACTCTTATTTGCTTGTGTAAATTCCATCTCACTTATATCCTTAAATCGAATATTTCATGTTTGTCCATATATTACAAAAACAAAGAACTGTTTAAAACCATATATGGCATAAAACGCTGTTCAAACATTCTCATGGACACAATATGTACAGAACGCTTTTACTAAGTGTTTCAAAGCAAAATATTTATTTTAACATTTATGTCCAAAGTTTGTTCAAAGTGACAGATCGATGATCGGAATATCATTCCATTTCAACCTAGTTAAATTAGGTCCATGAAATTTATTGTCATTTTTAAGGCATCACAATGTTTTTGGAGGATCACGAACAAGGAAATATCATAGCATGTACACTGATAAAGCAATACAAAATATAAGTCAAAATATACGATTGGAATGAAGCGACGAGATGCAAACTCCTGAGTGATATTTTGTAGACATACGTCGTTTCATTTCTTTACATTTCTTGGTTGGTTAGTTGGTTTGGTTGGTTGGTTGGGTTTAACGTCCTATGAACAGCTAGCCAAGTCATTTATGGACGTAAATTTCTTCGAGTTATATTGGTATATATCTAACATACATCTATATAAACAGAAATGGGCAAGCGAGTCAAAAAAGTTACCTAAGTTTGACAATTTTGCTGCAGACTTATCAAATCGTTAGATCGGTATTTTCCCACGTCGAATTAAACTTTTGAATTTTTGAGTGTCATAACTGTATCAACAGTACTTATGTGAACACGTTTGATTTTCGTATTTTTTTTACCCTAGCGTCACATTTGAGTCCTAAAAGGATAAAGCGAATAAGTATAAATCAATTTGGCATAGTATA
>NW_018475783.1:0-1034 GCF_002113885.1 Mizuhopecten yessoensis | reverse complement strand
ATGATGTTGTACTGTACTATATGACATTGTACTGTACTATATGACGTTGTACTGTATATATGACATTGTACTGTACTATATGACATTGTACTGTATGATGTTGTACTATGATGATTTGTGTACCTTTGTTTGAGAGGACCTGTACTTGATGCCATCATAACTATTAGCAGAAATGTGATATTCTATTGCAGGAGTAAAAATGTGACCAGCTCGAGGTCACAGGTTACCCCAAACTGATTCTACTGTTTCACAGTTAACAGGGAAATAATTCTGATGCCAGCATGGTGGATGTGTATAATTTTGTGTCCCGCATTCAGCTGTTTTATGCAATCAATTGATTTTTTCAGAAAAAAATCACAGTCTCACAGTTGAAAGCATTGCTTGATCTTGGTCCATCATTACTGTATTAAGTAGATATTTGTATATTAGTGAGCCACACAGTCCAATACTTGGAGAATAGCTGGTCATACATGAATCCAATACATGCAGGGTTTACTGATAGTCCTAAATTGACAAAATCGCTATATCCTTTATTGACAAACTTATTTTTAAATAGGACTGCTTGCTTTCTTCATATTTCTATTGATTATTTATAGTAACAAAGTCGTTGACTTGACTGCTGTTGGTGGACTATCTGTCCCTGATATTAGCCTTAACCTTGTAGCTGATTTTTTTTTCTCCAGCGCTAAAATGAAATACTAGTTTGAAAATAAATTGTCTCATGTAGCCAAAAGTTGTTAATTCACAAAATGTTTTAATGGGTTCACTTTTAGCCTTTCACTATATTTCTACATATATTTTGGAAAACTTTAAAAGCAGATTTTCACTCTTTTTAGCTTTTGTTCCACTTATGAATCCTAAATGAGGAAATGGCCATATATATATATACAGCTGTATATAAAAAAAAAAATGTGTTGTAGGAAAAAACTTATTACAATAGAGGTCACATGTACATCAGTCCAGTTCTTGGACGATATATAATAGCTCACAAGTCTGTCCATTACTTGAACTTTAGTAGCTCACAAATCTGTCCA
>NW_018475782.1:0-1034 GCF_002113885.1 Mizuhopecten yessoensis | reverse complement strand
CCTGGCACACAGGTAATATAGGTTATGTTTCCTGGCACACAGGTAATATAGACTGTGCAACAATGACACATGGTTAATATAGGACATGTTACCCTGGCACAGTCAGGTAAGATTCGTATTGATACCCTGGCATTCATTGCTGCTTGGAATTGTTATAGGCTCTTGAACATGTGGTGGTTATACCCTGAGAAGTAGTGGAGTAAAGGACCTATGGATTCCATCATGTGTCACTCACTTAACCTGGTATTTTTTGGCCTCAAAATGGGACATTAACAATTCACTCAAGTTGATCAGCAGACGAAAGCACACATTATGTATAGCCTACACTGTCGAAATGATGTCAGTAAGTCTGCATTGTGGCCAAGTTTCTCATTCCATGGAAACTTGAGTCAAACCTGTTGTATGAAGTCAGAGTGACTTCCATCTGTATTACCTTAGCTGTTACGTGATGATTTTACCATAATACATATAGTTTATCTTCATTCCAGCCCTTTGATATATTTTTATTTCACTATGTTAGGTGAATAAAAAAAAAAGAAGCTTTTATCATCTGAAATTTATAATAATATACACCATATTCAATATTTCTTCCAACATATTTACCATAAAGATATATAAGGTGGATATAGCCTTAGTACTGAATCAGACTTCTAGAGCAGTTGGAAGCTTTCAAAACGGGTTCTGATTTAGATTTTCATTTTATTGGCTTTTCATCTATTTATATCTAAAATCAATAGTATATATGAATTTATGTGACAATATTTATGTGACAATATTTATGTGACAATATTGATTATGACAAATAAAGGTTGTCATGATGGTCCTGTCAGAAGTTTGACCTAGTGCTCCTACATTGAAAAAGAGACGAGGCAGGCTTGAAAGGTTGTGACAGGTCTATATAAGGGTTAGCTGAGTCTAAAGTAAACCTTTGATTCATTATACCTGATAAATCTGATTCAAGACGAGTGACTAAGGTTACATGTACATTCAAACCTGCTCATGTGACCACCTCTATTAAGAGACCACCTGTGTTA
>NW_018475781.1:0-1034 GCF_002113885.1 Mizuhopecten yessoensis | reverse complement strand
ACACCCTTTCATATATTAGCATCACATGTCTGATGCTTCTTATACTACTTACAACCTTTGGATGACCAGGAGATATGTTGCCCTCTTATTACTTATTGTATTAATAGCATCACCCTTGACAGTTTTACGACTTAAAATACTGCCGAGGCTGGCAGACTATTACGGCAAACCGTAAATGGTTTCTGAATAATAGTGGACGTACCTGTCTAAGTCCTTTAAACCAGACATGAAGTCATTATAACGACCTACTGGGCGTTATGATATACAACATGTAGTACGGAGCCACGCGGCCATTTGTTATGGGGTCAGTAAAGCTAGGTCAACGTCTTTGGAGATTTAACATTTGCGTCGGCCCACGCTTGGAATTTCAAAACAAAATAAACCCAAAATGGTATGGGTAAATGAAGCTTAAATTAGGAACAGTTGGTTTCAGAATTTATTTTATGACAATGGGACCTCGTTGGTACTGTAATACAATTCCTCCTAGAACATTTAAATAGCATAGTAACTATACATTTATAGCAGCATTGTGTGCAACATATTCCAACTGTTATTTTGATACCGAATGCTACATAATTTCAATAACGAAATGTTCTTTTTATTAAAGATATAAGCAGACAATATTGAAAATGAGAGAATTACCATTTAATCAACATAGTTCTAAAACAATTTAAGCCTAATACTTTATTCAAAGGTTGCTACTAATAATATCTTTTAACATCAGGAAGTTCCAAAAAAGAAATGGCAAACAGTAAATTTGCATATGATACAGTTGACATTAAAAAAATAGAAAAACAAAGTTTTTTATCTCACTTTTTCTTTCATTTGTGTTTCTTCATAACAAGAAGGTCCTGTGTCTTGATATTTGGCAAGTATGTTGTTAATGTTAATGGGTTTAAGAATGGTAAGCATTGGTGACATTGACCTTCGTTTAAGATCACAAGAATCAAATGTGCTTAAATAAAACGTGTGTATGGGGAGTCAGACAAGGATATCTTTCCAGGCTTTACTTGTTTAGAGTTTAACATATAAAG
>NW_018475780.1:0-1034 GCF_002113885.1 Mizuhopecten yessoensis | reverse complement strand
TTTCGTAAGACCATCGGAGCCTGGAGATTTATTATTCTGCATATGCTTAATAGCATGTAAAACTTCAGCCTTTTCAATTGGCCCCTCGCACAAAAAACTGATCAAATTCGGTTAATTTAGGAAGACACTCACAAAAAGAATCAGCTTAATCAAAATCAATTTCTTCTTCTGTAAAAAGTTTTGAATAAAAATCCCTGAAAGCGGCTAAAATTCCTTTCGAATCCGAAATAGAAGAAGAATCAGTAATATCAATTTTCTCTATAAACTTCTTTTTACCTTTATCACTTTCCATTTTAAAAAAATAACGAGAGGGCATTTCTGAAAAATCTAAAAGAAAAAATGGCTCTTGACCTTATCAACGACCCCCGAAAATTATCAAAATGAAAATGTAATATTTGTTTTTTAATAGAAAAAAATGATCAATAAAATCTCCTGGCGACTGTTTCTCTAAACTATTTAAATCACTGTACTTGTTTTGAAGAGATTTTAATACATTGCGTTTCACCTTAGCCTTCTTTTTGCAATATCCAATAATACAAAATCTAATAACGGACTTACAATCATCCCAATCCTCTAAAACAACAGTTTTTTTCTTTCAGATTAAACCAAACATTTTTGAAAGCGATCTGAAAAGCTCGTGCATTTATCACACTGTTATTCAATTTCCAATAAGAAGGACCGAACTTAATATCAGAAAATAATTTAATTTTTAAAAATACAAAATCATGATTAAACACTCCAGATGGAAAAGGTTTGTTCTGTATAAAATGATCTTTTGATATAAAAGAAATGTAAAAACGATCTGGTCTACAAGATACACCGTTACCATGCCATGTAGAAGAAACAGCCTTAGGATTAAGTGAACGAAAACTATCAAATAATCTAAAATCATGACACATACTTTTGATCAGCTTACTGCCACCACACCCTCGTTTTGGATTACCAGCAACCTTATCTTAAGAAGCATTTTCAAAACAATTGAAATCCCAAGTCAAAATTATGGGTCTCCTACAGGAAAAATACGGTATAATATT
>NW_018475779.1:0-1034 GCF_002113885.1 Mizuhopecten yessoensis | reverse complement strand
GTAATACGGAGCAGCGAGCAGAATGACGTAATTCGGCGTGACAGAAAACGAGTGCATGTACGATGTTTGGTCAATTTCCCATTCGGCGACGAGCTCGCGTCCTTCGAGAGAAGTGACTCGAACAACTGACAACCTTTCCTTTGTACCGGGTATCAGACTGAAGGTATTCAGGATGTCAAAATTGGCACCCGTGCCATGCTCTGCCACAGGATGAGCAGTGGACATCACATTCAGTCGGGCCAAGTTAGAGAACTTGGACGGTGGTGTTGGTGGATTTACAACGCCTATGGTGTCCAGTGTATGTGGGTTAATTTCATACACCTTCCAGATGTCATTCATGGCTACGATTTTGTTGGAGTAATTGAATACGTTCACGACAGTGTTATCCATGTTGAGTAAGAACGACTCATATCGCTCAACATCCCCGAACGGTGGAGAGACGCCTTCAAAAGTGAGGAAGGGTGCTATGTCATTCTTAGCAAGGGACTCGGTATAAACCTTAGATTGGATAAATTTTGTGGAAAAGAATGCAGATCCGTTGCCCGGAAACTTCCAGCTATTAAGTTTTGCATATCCGTCAAAGAAGTTAACGAATTGCCTGTTACCCATTTCTACCTGGCCCGCTCCATTTCTGATCTGTAATATAACATAAGAGTGTGTCAGGAATTTATGAATGAGTCAGCTAGTTAGTACGCATCGTATACAGGTTCATCTAGTACAACCAGTGAAATGTTTTTTTTATGAGACGTTTTTCATGAAAGAGACAAGATATACGTACTATTCATTGAAAAATCACAAATATACATTTTGCTGGATGTGATATATAGACCTGTATATGTTCTATACTTACCAACCAGAATAAAACGTTTAAATAGAGAACAAGTATGCATCCTAAACATGGATGAACACAAATACATAAATAAAAGAAATGCTGCATCCGACCCAATAACAGAAATCCTTCCTTACAATCGCCTCAATTCTTTTCTGGTCTTAATTCACCATTCCTTGTCCTAATTGTCTCTAATGGTTATTTT
>NW_018475778.1:0-1034 GCF_002113885.1 Mizuhopecten yessoensis | reverse complement strand
ATGAAGTACAAACTGTATAGATGTGTTAATGAGGTACAAACTGTATAGATGTGTTAATGAGGTACAGACTGTAGGGATGTGTTAATAAAATACACACTGTAGGGATGTGTTAATGAAGTACAAACTGTAGGGATGTGTTAATGAAGTACAAACTGTAGGGATGTGTAAATGAAGTACTCACTGTAGGGATGTGTTAATGAAGTACTCACTGTAGGGATGTGTAAATGAAGTACTCACTGTAGGGATGTGTTAATGAAGTACACACTGTAGGGATGTGTTAACGTGGTACAAACTGAAGGGATGTGTTAATGAGGTACAAACCGTAAGGATTTGTTAATTAAGTTCAAACTGTAGAGATTTGTTTATGAGGTATGAACTGAAGGGAATGTGTTCATGAAGTACAAACTGTAGAGATGTGTTAATGAGGTACAAACTGTAGGGATGTGTTAATGAGGTACAAACTGTAGGGATGTGTTAATTAAGTTCAAACTGAAGAGATTTGTTTATGAGGTATAAACTGTAGGGATGTGTTAATGAAGTACAAACTGTAGAGATGTGTTAATGAGGTACAAACTGTAGGGATATGTTAATGAAGTACAAACTGTAGGGATGTGTTAATGAAGTACAAACTGTAGGGATGTGTTAATGAAGTACAAACTGTAGGAATTTGTTAATGAAGTACAAAATGTAGTGATGTGTTAATGTAGTACAAACTGTAGGGATGTGTTAATGAAGTACAATCTGTAGGGATGTACCAATGAAGTACAAACTGTAGGGATGTGTTAATGGAGTACAAACTGTAGGGATGTGCTAATGAATACAAACTGTAGGGATGTGTTCATGAAGTACAAACTGTAGGGATGTGTTAATGTAGTACAAACTGTAGGGATGTGTTAATGAAGTACAAACTGTAGAGATGTGCTAATGAATACAAACTGTAGGGATGTGTTAATGAAGTACAATCTGTAGGGATGTGTTAATGAATACAAACTGTAGGGATGTGTTAATGAAGTACAAAATGTAGGGATGTGTTA
>NW_018475777.1:0-1033 GCF_002113885.1 Mizuhopecten yessoensis | reverse complement strand
TGTCTGTCGGATACATCTACACTAGTGTAACTTGTCTGTCGGCGAGAAAGGGATTCACTTATGAATAACACATGAAATGTTTCTAGGAGACCGTCAAGAAAGAATATTGTTAACAGTATTAGTATCTCAACAGGAAAGAATATAAGCCAAATAATGTAAGCTAGGCATTTCCACTCACATTGTTAACTCTTGTTAAACCCTAGGTTTGAAAGACTCGTTGGGCATCATAGTAGTGTTTATGTTTTGTTATCAATGTGTCTGACAGACTGGTAAAAATGAAAATCAGAGTTATTTGTGCAATCTTTTAGAATAAACTTTAGTATGTTACTTTCTAAAATACCCTGAAATACTAGGTATTGGAGAATAGTGGGTTGCGCTTTATTACAGATCATTAATATTGAACGGATGTGATGTAGGTAGGTTGTACTTAGTAGAAAACCGTCTGAAGCCAGATGTTATCTTAAGTTCATTTTACTTACTTTAAGACCGTCGATAACTGGGATGTTGATGGATGTTTGATTCCACAACTTTCCCTGATCCCCCGAGAGCGTCCATATAATTTGTCGATCTCTCTTTACGAGTGTGTACACAGTTAGTGATCCAATGTCTGCTCCGTACATGTTGTAGTAGAAGGACAGACATGCAGCACCTAAACATATTTTCGTTAAATACAATGCAACTAAATAATAATGATTTCCACTTCTCTGACGCTTGTTGGCTCCATGTAGTCAACGTTTGATCCACGTTGACGCATGTGAGAACCAACATCAACGCAGCCAATATTGGTTACAATTCACCAATGGAAATACGAAACTAACATGATTAACAAACTTCAGATATACAAGATGTATTTCACTCGTGTGACTAATATTTTGTTATCTATCTATGTATATATATTATTAAAAGAAAAATTCTCAACAACGAGTCTTTAGTCTTTTCATCCCATCTAGGAGATTCTTCAGTCGGAAGAACCTCCTAGAAGAGATGGAAGTACTAAAGACTCGTTGTTGAGAATTTTTCTTTTTATAATATT
>NW_018475776.1:0-1033 GCF_002113885.1 Mizuhopecten yessoensis | reverse complement strand
ATATCTGTTAGTCACCATCAAACCCATGCTTTCTCTGTGAGTAATGTGTTAGTCACTATCAAAACCATGCTTACTCTGTGAGCAATATATGTTAGTCACCATCAAACCCATGCTTACTCTGTGAGCAATATATGTTAGTGATCATCAAACCCATGCTTACTCTGTGAGCAATATCTGTTAGTCACTATCAAACCCATGCTTACTCTGTGAACAATATCTGTTAGTCACCATGAAACCCATGTTTACTCTGTGAGTAATATGTTAGTCACTATCAAACCCATTCTTACTCTGTGAGCAATATCCGTTAGTCACCATCAAACCCATACTTACTCTGTGAGTAATATGTTAGTCACTATCAAAACCATGCTTACTCTGTGAGCAATATCTGTTAGTCACCATCACACCCATTCTTACTCTGTGAGCAATATCTGTTAGTCACCATCAAAACCATGCTTACTCTGTGAGCAATATCTGTTAGTCACCATCNCTTACTCTGTGAGCAATATCTGTTAGTCACCATCACACCCATTCTTATTCTGTGAGCAATATCTGTTAGTCACCATCAAAACCATGCTTACTCTGTGAGCAATATTTGTTAGTCACCATCTCACCAATTCTTACTCTGTGAGCAATATCTGTTAGTCACCATCACACCCATTCTTACTCTGTGAGCAATATCTGTTAGTCACCATCACATCCATTCTTACTCTGTGAGTAATATCTGTTAGTCACCATCAAAACCATGCTTACTCTGTGAGCAATATCTGTTAGTCACCATCACACCCATTCTTACTCTGTGAGCAATATCTGTTAGTCACCATCAAATCCATGCTTTCTCTGTGAGTAATATGTTAGTCACCATCAAACCCATGCTTACTCTGTGAGTAGTATGTTAGTCACTATCAAACCCATGCTTACTCTGTGAGATATATCTGTTAGTCACCATCAAACCCATTCTTACTCTGTGAGCAATATATGTTAGTCACTTTCAAACCCATTCTTACTCTGTGAGTGATATCTGTTAGTCACCATC
>NW_018475775.1:0-1033 GCF_002113885.1 Mizuhopecten yessoensis | reverse complement strand
GTGATAAAAATAAATATCAAACGCCGTTTGTCTACTCCTCACTATTAATGATGTATACAAACACATTTCTAAAGACAGTTTTTATACTCAGTGCATTATAAAACATATCTAGAGACAGATTGTTGTATACTTAGTAAATACTAACAAATATTAAGAGACATTGTTTTTACTCAGTAAATACTAACACATATCTCAAGACAGTTTTTATACTCAGTAAATTATAAAACATATCTAGAGTCAGATTGCTGTATACTTAGTAAATACTAACACATATTTAGAGTAAATACTAACACATATGAAGAGACAGTTTGTGTTTACTCAGTAAATACTAACACATATCTAGAGTCAGATTGCTGTATACTTAGTAAATACTAACACATATTTAGAGACAGATTGTTTTTACTCAGTAAATATTAACACATATCTAGAGACAGATTGTTTTTAATCAGTAAATACTAACACATATCTATAGACAGATTGTTTTTACTCAGTAAATATTAACACATATCTAGAGACAGATTGTTTTTTAATCAGTAAATACTAACACATATGAAGAGACAGATTGTGTTTACTCAGTAAATACTAACACATATCTAGAGACAGATTGTGTTTACTCAGTAAATACTAAGACATATCTAGAGACAGATTGTCTTTACTCAGTAAATACTAACAAATATTTAGAGACATTGTTTTTACTCAGTAAATACTAACAGATTGCTGTATACTTAGTAAATACTAACACATATTTAGAGTAAATACTAACACATATGAAGAGACAGTTTGTGTTTACTCAGTAAATACTAAGACATATCTAGAGACAGATTGTCTTTACTCAGTAAATACTAACAAATATTTAGAGACATGGTTTTTACTCAGTAAATACTAAAACATATCGAGAGAAAGATTGTGTTTACTCAGTAAATATTAACACATATCTAGAAAATGATTGTGTTTACTCAGTAAATACTAACAAATATTTAGAGACATGGTTTTTACTCAGTAAATACTAACACATATCTAGAGACAGATTGTG
>NW_018475774.1:424-1033 GCF_002113885.1 Mizuhopecten yessoensis | reverse complement strand
ATTAGTAACTATGAAGTACATTAGACAAGAGGTCATCAGTAACTAAGCAGTACATCAGACAAGAGGTCATCAGTAAATTTGCAGTTCCTAAGACACGAGTTCATCAGAAACTATACAGTTCCTAAGATAAAAGGTCATCAGTAACTATGACACGAGGTCATCAGCAACTATGTAGTACGTCATCAGTAACTATACAGTACCTAGACACGAGGTCATCAGCAACTATGTAGTACGTCATCAGTAACTATACGGTACATCAGACAAGGGGGCATCAGTAACTATGCAGTACTTAAGAGGTCATCAGTAACTATGCAGTACCTAAGACACGAGGTCATCAGCAACTATGTAGTACAACAGACAAAAGGTCATCAGTAACTATGTAATACATTAGACACGAGGTCATCAGTAACTATACAGTACCTAGACACGAGGTCATCAGTAACTATGCAGTACCTAAGACACGAGGTCATCACTAACTATACAGTACCTAAGATAAAAGGTCATCAGTAACTATGCAGTACCTAGGACACAAGGTCATCAGTAACTATACAGTACCTAAGACATGAGGTCATCAGTAACTATGCAGTACCTAAGACACGAGGTCATCAG
>NW_018475774.1:0-257 GCF_002113885.1 Mizuhopecten yessoensis | reverse complement strand
AAGAGGTCATCAGTAACTATGCAGTACATTAGACAAGGGGTCATCAGTAACTATGCAGTACATTAGACAAGAGGTCATTAGTAACTATGAAGTACATTAAACAAGAGGTCATCAGTAACTATGAAGTACATTAGACAAGAGGTCATCAGTAACTATGCAGTATATCAGACAAGAGGTCATCGGTAACTATGAAGTACATTAGACAAGAGGTAATCAGTAACTATGCAGTACATCAGACAAGAGGTCATCAGTAACAA
>NW_018475773.1:0-1033 GCF_002113885.1 Mizuhopecten yessoensis | reverse complement strand
GCTTGTAAAAAAATATCTACGCTAGTTGGGCACTTAACTTATCTCTTTAATGTAGCCCTGGGTACTGCAAATTAGAATCTATATGGTATAGGGTGTAACACCCTCTAGTATAGAGGTCAGGGGTCAATCAGTTTGCCTCTGCCAAGCTGATAGTGTATTTAAGGAGATTTGCATGGGATAGGTTTTGTGTGGCTTGTAAAAAAAATACATAGGCTAGTTGGGCACTGAGCTTATCTCTTAAATGTAGCCCATGATATAACAAACTAGAATCTATATGGTATAGGGCGTAACACCCTCTAGTATAGAGGGCAGGGGGCAATCAGTTTGCCTCTGCCAGTCTGATAGTGTATTTTAGGAGATCTGCATGGGATGGGTTGTGTGACTTGTAAAAAAATATGTACGCTAGTTGGGCACATAGCTTATCTCTTAAATGTAGCCCTGAATACAACAAACTAGAATCTATATGGTATAGGGTGTAACACCCTCTGGTATAGAGGTCAGGGGTCAATCAGTTTGCCTCTGCCAGTCTGATAGTGTATTTTAGGAGATCTGCATGGGATGGGTTGTGTGACTTGTAAAAAAATATGTACGCTAGGTGGGCACATAGCTTATCTCTTAAATGTAGCCCTGAATACAACAAACTAGAATCTATATGGTATAGGGGGTAACACCCTCTGGTATAGAGGTCAGGGGTCAATAAGTTTGCCTCTGCCAGTCTGATAGTGTATTTTAGGAGATTTGCATGGTATAGGTTTTGTGTGGCTTGTAAAAAACAAACTTACGCTAGTTGGGCACTAAACTTATCTCTTAATTGTAGCCCTGGGTACCAAAACTAGAATTTATATGGTATAGGGTGTAACACCCTCTAGTATAGAGGTCAGGGGTCAATCAGTTTGCCTCTGCCAGTCTGATAGTGTATTTAAGGAGATTTGCATGGGATAGGTTTTGTGTGGCTTGTAAAAAAAATACGTAGGCTAGTTCGGCACTGAGCTTATCTCTTAAATGTAGCTCTGGGTACTACAAACTAGAATCT
>NW_018475772.1:0-1032 GCF_002113885.1 Mizuhopecten yessoensis | reverse complement strand
ATATGGCGCGTGTAAGGCAGCTATTATACGTCCTGCTATGCTATAAATGATGCCGGTGAACAGGAAATTTACAACTGGCAGTCTGGCTTATGAAATACAATTTCACATACACATATAAATAATAAATAGTACGTCTTATTGTCGTTTGAACGTCTCAGGAAGACAACAGAAACAAAAACCATGATCCAGATAAGAAAGCACCCACCGACCATGAAATAGAAGAATATACAATAGTATTCCAACCTGCTCATTTCGTTGTGCAGGGTATTAGTGTTTAGCCGCAGTACATTCATGATTGCGGAATGTCTACGTGTATATAGTATGTTCAACTTGACAAAACGAAAACAAAAGATGTAAATGCTATAGACTTCCGATGACTGGAAGCAATGACGTGTTGGGCGATATAGGCAATGGAAATATAAGCTGCTGATCAATATTTATACCAAACATTTATATTTATGTTTGATTTAAAATCTTAACATTAAAGCAAACAAAGATATGATAAATAATATTGTAACAACGAGCAATTATTATTGTTACAAAAAGAAATAGAAACTATTTACTTGGGTTAATTGGAAAGAGGAAGGAAGATTTGCCTAGGTGACTGAAGTAGACAGATTAAGACAGTATATCATCGTTTAGTTCAATACTATTTCAAGGCAATCTTCGTAAAAACAAATCTATATATCTACCAGAAAAAAACCAACAGTTGTAGACATTATCAAATTTTAAAATAAATTTTGTTTGTTCCTAGAGATATTACAGAAATACTTATAAAATGCATGCAGTAGTCGAAACGTACATTATTTTTGTAAATGTTTGTTGTGTTGACAATCCTGAACAAAAGTGATATAACTTCATGAAATAAATACCTATCTTTTCCATATCACAGCTTTGCTGCTATGGCGTTTATTAGTTATAATCTTTACCATATTCTCTATAAGTATTCAAAACAACTTTCACGAGTTTTGGTCAACTGTCACGTACTATAGAATCATTTATTTTCGTGGGGTTAAAATTTCGTGGTTTTTA
>NW_018475771.1:0-1032 GCF_002113885.1 Mizuhopecten yessoensis | reverse complement strand
TATCAGTATAAAATACTACAATGATAAACAGTACATATGATTGTGCAGTGTCGAGTTACCATACTATACCGGTAAACAGTACATATGATTGTGTAATGTCAGTATACGATACTACAATAATAAATTTCTAGAGCGGGGTTGATAAAACTACATATGTATGAAATATTGGTGTAAGTTGAACCTGAACCATACCATGCGACATACAGGAAAATCTCAAGATAATGCTATTGAACAGAACATCGATTACAGCGTATCAATAATATCCAGTGATAAACCACTCATGAAAATTAAAGAGGAGAGGCAGACATGACATCTATGTAGAACCATTAGGAATATGACACCGTGGCGCATTAAGTATTACAATTGATTACTTTCCATTGTTGTGTGTGTTGCTTTGTGTTAATGTTACTGACGCATCGCTGCAAACGATAAACACTCCTAATTGACACTGACTCGGGTACGCGTCATACAAAACATTTTTCCAATTACTGTTCTACACCACCGACTACTAAATGGAACGCTATATGACATTGGACTAGGATTCATACGATGGAGAGCAAGCTGCAATTTATTGTCCTCCTATCTATTGTGATTTTGTCTTGTGGTAAGTAGTCAACATTGGGACATGCATTTGAAATTTAGATAAACTTGATAATTTTATTGATTGTAAGCTTCTTTAGAATATATTTTCCATTCTAATTCTGTGAATGATATTCTTGAGGGCATTTATCTATGACAGCATAATGGCCGGGTCTTAATTATGAATATGGGAGAGATGATTGACCTAAATGTTCGATTTCATCATTTTCCCATTTTCTAAGAAAGGTGTAAGCTACTTAAGACACTACTCCAGCAACGTGCAGTGTAAATACTCTACACGGTAGCCATATCGTCACGTAGCGCTATATCTATTCATAGTAGTCCTAATATTAACATTGGACAGCATAAGCTCCATGTACACGTAACGAATACTAGAGGTTTTACAACTGTTGTATGCAATGTGTCTAGTTGACAAGTTATCGTACAAGTATC
>NW_018475770.1:0-1032 GCF_002113885.1 Mizuhopecten yessoensis | reverse complement strand
ACTGTATAATTATGTAAGTTACAAAAAGAACGGGTTCTTTCGAGAGTTTAAAAAACCCAACTCTACTTGCTCTTTGATCCTTGTTATCCCCATGGAGCAAACAAAGGAAGAAGTTACTCAAGGGGCAACCAATATTTGACGTACATCTATGTATCTTTGCTATCTTTGATCTTGATCTTTGTCAATATCAGATGTTTTGTAGTTGTAATCGAAATGTGTACCGATAACAACACTGTATAACTTACACAAATAGTACATGCGCCATGCGCTTGCTATTAATGGATATTTTAGTAGCTTACCGAATATTCTGAGTGAACAAAGAAATGATTTTCAGGTAATTAAATGTGTATATTTTAAGAATGTTCACCCCACCTATCAAACAAAAATAAGCTCATCGTATTTTACCATAATTCATTTTGGGAAGGAATACAGTATTTGTAGATCGTACTTACTAACTGATGATAAAATCCTCCGAAACATATTATCATCAGTTTGAAACTAAATTCATGGTGCAAGCTTCATCTGAGAGAAGACTATTAAGGGAGAATTTCACGTTGAAATTGAAGACGCTGAGCTTTTACTGAGAATTTGGCTCTGAAAGCTTTCACAGTTAAAGTGACTCTGATTTCTTCACTGTGAAATTAACACGGAGCTTTCATTGTGGAATTGGTACTGCTATCTTTCCGTTTTCATCACGTGCCTTCTAATGGGTTTCAATTTCGGCGTTTAATGTTGGTTATCTTAATAACTGTCCTCTAAATTAGTATAAATGTATAAACAAGCTATTGATGAGCGTATAACCACTGTGTCGTAATCCTTCCTGGATTATACTAGTACTAATTTCATTAATGATTAACTGTATTGTTATGATGAGCTAAAAAGGGTCTTACACTTTTAATAAAAAAAAACTAGAATAAAATATTATGGACCTAGCCTAGACCCCAGATTATGCATTACTTAATATAACAATTAATATAATTACGTTTCTGTATATTGTTTCATTACTGCACTATGTACAACACTTGTATAGAA
>NW_018475769.1:0-1032 GCF_002113885.1 Mizuhopecten yessoensis | reverse complement strand
ATTTTTACAAAGTACTAACATTATTTTTAGGTATATACCGAACAGACCCAAACTATTCCTTGTTATTCCTTTAATAAATTATTTGTGGGTTTTAAAAATGTTTGCTAGATACATATCGATTAATACTTTATAAGGCTGATTGTTTTAAAATATTCTCTGTACATTCACACTTATAATTGAACTGGAATATTACATGCTTCCCCTTATTGATTTATACTTTTTGTGAAGTAACTATTGTCTAGCACACACAATAATTGTTAATCATAACTATGAATACGTTTTATATTTTACCTGTATTATATGTTTCCACAATGAATAGAGCAGTGACTGTAAATACCCTTTAGTGTTTTTAATTGTATTTCTCACTACAGATGCCTGTTTCTGCCGTTAACTAGAATACTAATAATAGATACCTGGAATAATACTGTAAAAGATGACCATCACCTCAAGGTTTGGTGAAAATGAGGAAAGAAAAAGTCCGACGCTGGCGATTACTGCTCCACTTCCGGCCACTCGCCGACAGCCGTACCTATTTACCAAGGCACTTGCAAACTGACCTAGCGAATGAACCAAAATAACACTATGGATGTTTTTTTGAACAAAAAATAAAATTGAATAAATCAAAAATACATGTATTTTTTTTTATAGAAAACAATGGTAGCATTAACAATGTACTTTCATTGTTCAAGTTCTGGTGAATACATGAATGCTACTGGTACTATTGCGAAATGAGATCATGTAAGTTAAATACCATGACGTTTTTATCGTTTAATTATTACCTTTCCACAGCAGTAACATACCAGGCGCCTTGTTAATTGTTAATGTTTTAGTTGATTCACTTATATACAAATGTACAACCTTTCAGAAGTAATATGCAATCGGTGCTACCTAGAGACGAACGCTTAATAAAATTATATTGTATACATTGTTATTTATTGAATAGAATAGTGTAACCACCTAATACTAAATTTAAAAGTAAGCATTGATATTTTAGGTGATATCGAATCGCATACAGAGGTTCAAATGTGTATT
>NW_018475768.1:0-1032 GCF_002113885.1 Mizuhopecten yessoensis | reverse complement strand
ATCTTGCAGAAGCATTTTGGTCAAGTAAAACAATTGTATGCTAATAATTCAAGATTCACATCCATAAATTTTGAATTCCATTCAGTAATTTCAACTTTATAGAACAAGAAAATAATTAATATTTTGACCACGTTGCTTGCTTTTTGAAATAAAAAACCCTGATCTTTATTTTCCATAAGGATAAGTGTGTTTATAATAGAATATAGCTTATAGAAAGTTCGAACAAAGCATACTTTGACATTTAAAAATAAAAAATGTTCATCCAAGTTTGTAAGTTTAACTTTGAAGTGGATATATTTTCCAATGTATTTGCGAACATTTAGTGACAGTGATTTATATGAAACTTGACAATAGAGCACACGTTCAACATTTCTGGAAGAGTAACAGTCATATTTCATGAGTGGGGTGAATATGTTGGAAGAAGATATTCAACCCAAGAGCGTCCTGACCTATTGCTGTGTCATTAACTCAGTCACCCCTGAAGACACATTTGAACTCTTCCAATTGAAAGGTTGGGAATTGTTCATTATGAAACTTCAGGGGTGGATGAGTTAAAGAAACTAAGTATATTCCTTTAATGGGTTAATTTGTTCATGGCCTTTCAATAAAGAGATAATCCAATGTCTGGGTAATCATGTTTTCATAATTGACAATGTTAATATGTTACAGAAATTGTTCTTTTTATCATTATTGGATAAAACTTTTAATGATAATATAGCAATGCTATCAAGTTCAAGGTTTAATTATAATTGGAAGAAAATATCAGCTAACTGACACTTTCAGGATTTAAAACTTAAAAAAAAAACTTAGAATAACTAGATCCTAGGTTAAATTGTTAAATTCTTACTAATCTGATTTTTATAAATACAATATGTAACATCTCTAAAAGAAACCAAGAGAAAATAGCTGTTGTTAGTATGGGGCCGTGTTCACATAATATGATATATCAAGTTTTCTCACTGATCTTTAACCCATTCCCCCCCCAACGTCACATTTGAACCTTACCAAATCAAAGACTGGGCAAGTCCAGTT
>NW_018475767.1:0-1031 GCF_002113885.1 Mizuhopecten yessoensis | reverse complement strand
CGATCATTTAAACTACATGTAGTCTGCGTCTTCTATTGTCTGAATCTTGTGAAACAATTTTTCGTAAGTTTGTTCGTTTTATCAAGGAATTATTCTGTTTCTCTTATCCTGTTGGCGCTACCATACGATGATGGTATGTTGACGTTACCAGTTCAATGCGTTGTTGTCGTGCATCTTTGACTCGTTTGTTGACATCCTATATAAAGGAATATAACAAAAATGTGTGGGTTAACTATAACTGTTCTTCAACAGCTGACGTTTATATGAGGTAATTTGAGGGTACATGCTGATAAGTTTATTGAACATGACCGTTGTTGAGTTTCGTGTTAATATTTTACAAAAGACCTTTGAATAATGTCCTTGACCTTTCACGCAGAAACCTGAAACGAACTTGTTCAAGATTTTGCCATACCAGACACTTGTTTCAAGTTTCATGAAATTCTGTTTATGAATGAAGTCGGTAGAGTGATGACAGAGTTTTTTCTAAAAGTAGTAAAAGTGGCTTTTACCTAGAACATAAAAACCGGAAACGCGGCCTTGTCTATGCATTGCCGTACCAAACACTTGTATGATGTTTCATGAAAAGTCCGTTCAGTAATGAAGTCAAAGATTTTTTTCTAAAAATACTAAAAGTGAACTTAACCTTCAACAAAGAAATCTAAAACGCAAACTTGTTCAAGGCATTGCCATACCATACAATTGCATCAAGTTTCATGAAATTCCGTTGAGGAATGAAGTCGCTAGAGCGATACCAATATTTTCTTAAAAATAGTTAAAGTCACCTTGACCTTCAACGTTGGAATCTGAAACACAAAATTATTCAGGGCCTTGTCATACTCAACACGTGTTTGAAGTTTCATGAAATTCCGTTGTGGAATGAAGTCGCTAGAGCGATAACAAAGAGTGTAACATACGTGCATACGTACTTACTTATGTACGTACGGGTGGAATCATCTATCCCCTTGAAATTTCGTTGCGAGGGGATACTAAATTCAAACCAAATAAAGCAGAAATATCTGCTACAGGGTATA
>NW_018475766.1:0-1031 GCF_002113885.1 Mizuhopecten yessoensis | reverse complement strand
GCCACTCACGTCTATGAGGAGTATGTCCGGGTCTGTCAGTAGCTCACAGGCAATGTTCGCTCTCTTCTTCTCTCCTCCAGATAAACCTCGATGGTAAATGTCACCAATAGCTAGAAAAGATTTTTTTAAATGTGTTTTAATTTACAGACAAAACACAGCAAGATATTTGATATTGCTGTATTACAACTCGAACTACTTTTTGTGGACACTTAACTTAAAAAGCTAAACTTTTCTGTCTGTGCTTATTTGAGATGATATCGATTTGCATATAACTCCACGTCAATATCTTTTAGTATCAGTAATATATAGATTTAGATGTGTCCGTTACGTACGGTATTAATAACGTCTTCTTTATACGGCAATAGTGCTTACCTGTATGTAGGCATTTCTGCAGCCCCAACGATTCGACAATTTTGTGTATTGTTTTGGTCTTTTCCTGTTCAGGTACGTCGTCTGGTATTCGTATCATAGCTGTAAACTAAGGATGACATCTAGTCTCAATATTTGAAAACAAATACTGTAACTATGATTATATGCAGAATATATTCCTGCTTTGATAAACAATCTCCTTCTATGACAGGGACAACAATGAAAATCGGCTTTGATAGGAGATGATTACAATACATTACAATTTAGAACGTCGTTTTACATGTTAATTTATTGTGTGCGTTATTTCGCTAGTGTAGATATTAACTATCTAAGCCGTAAGAAAGTTCACAAACATGGCATTATCTACTTTCTCCTAATGACATATTTATGTGACACTCCTTAGCAATAATTGATTTTATAATTCTGTCATAATTTAGTTCACATCGACAATGCTTCATTTGTGAAAATGAATGAAATGGCCTAGTCATGTAATCAATTTCATGAAGGCAATAATGTAAAACAAAAATGTAAGAGTCATAGCGAAAGATAAGCAAAAACATCGAACGCGCCTTTTTAAATTATCACTGTCCTTATTTTATTTTTTCAAATCAGAATTCAAATTAATATCTATGAATACATTAAGTACTCCAGTTGGTTTTTAC
>NW_018475765.1:0-1031 GCF_002113885.1 Mizuhopecten yessoensis | reverse complement strand
CTATTTACTAATTCAAACCCACAATGGGGATGAGAACCTTCCTTTTATTGGTGTATGGTTTATAAAATGGTTGTTACTCAAATTTTAGAAAAACAGGACTTTCTCAGCGACAAAAGTCACTGATTATCAAAGAAGTTCTACCCAGTGATCCTTTAGCTTTGAAACAGAGATGCTGTCTTTGTTGTACATGTGTATCCAATTGTTGTGAATTGTGTTTCAGTTATTATTGGTCCAGAGGGCAAAGTACAAGGTAAATGACCAGACCAATGTGTCTGGTTTGTATGTCTAGCACGCTTGGTTAGCTGTCCATCCGCCCTTTGTACATACATATTCAGTCTCATCAGCTGATAAGCAGACACAGGAACAATACTGTGAGATTAATATGGTGCTTGACAACATGCCAAGCTTCCACCAACTTAACTTATTTAACACAATCAGCATTGTGATCACCGAAGCTATATAACATGGCAATGAAACATCCTCAGAAACTCATTTCACTGGTCACCAACATTTGTTTTCAATCATTTGCCGTCCATTGAGCATTCTGTTTGTTCACCCAAGGCATATTAGCCAATTGATAACTGAAAATAGTGTTTAGATATTTTTTATATACTGTAGTACAACTGTATATGTATATCCATCTATTACCATTTTATTTTACTGTATGCTGATAGCCTTGTAAATTCCAATGATAGCAGAAATTACGGTATATATTTAGTATTCATGTATTACTACTTGCAAAAAAGTCCTTGTATTATTGTTTAATGCATGAAATAGGTGATAGTACAGTCCTAGAAATATTGGGAAAATAATCAGAAGTGAGAAAATGTGTCCTGTATGCTAAGGAGATAGCAACTGAAGCAAGCCATTAATTTGTTTCAACTTTGTTGATTTCATGTTGACTGTTAATTTACTAACAAGAAATTCTGTTTCAGAATAATATCACATGTTTTGTGTGTTAATGACACCCGTCTTAGTGTGTTCCCAACTCTCACATTGGTACACGTTATTGTCGGAAACTCTCACATTGG
>NW_018475764.1:0-1031 GCF_002113885.1 Mizuhopecten yessoensis | reverse complement strand
CTATTTACGAGACATGTGACAGGTATTAAATAGGGATATGAATGATGGTCGTGTGGCCGACTGCGAGACGTGACGTATGTCCCGAATTATTCCAATAGACATGTTGGACAAATTGCCCAATGTCGTTATTACTGACCCTTTATAACGTCCAAGATATGTGTTTACGTTGAGGGTTAGAACCGTTCTGTGGTCACTAGTGACGTCGCGACGTCTGTGTCCGTGTTTGTGTGTCGGGCTGATATAAGAAATGACCACAACTCTATTTGTATAGTTACTGCTGATCATCAGTTACACGGTAACAACATTCGCCGTTCACCATGTAAGATTAGCTACACCTCATATCCCCCACCAATGTACGTGATGCCCTTGTGTTGTTATATTATAGGGTCAGCACACTGCAGGGCGACACATACTGTCTGACATATCTAGTACGACGTGACAGGTATGGGAAGAAACAACTTCCAGTTACAGGTAAGTACGTAATTAATCTTACCTGTAATTAATACGTATACTGTACAAACGATGATAGCCAGTGTTAATTTAATTAATATCTAAATAGTTTATTGACGTTAGAAATGTTCAGTTTGCATTTTTTTTCTTTCAATTCAAATTAAATGTCTTCAACTCGTACGCATTTGAAAATGTCACATTAATTCATTTGTATTATGTATCGCTACGTATAACAACGTTAATTAATTTGCTAGTCTGTGACAGGACTGTTACCTTTAACCAAACAGGATATTACATTGCCAATTTTCCTTTTGCTAAGCGCCTACTACCAAATACGCACTAAGAATTCAATGTTGAAATGTGTTATACGTGTTTCTCAATGTAGCGTATCCTTTCACATACAATTTCTTTATATAATAATATTACTGAGAGCACTGAAGGGTTGGATTTGAGACTCTAATCACGGTGGTGTATGACACTGAATTATTACCGTGCATCATATAATGGAGGAAAACTAACAAGTATCCTTAAAAAACAAATTAGGTATCCCTCTATGTAATGTTAAGCGAGCTAAAAAAAAA
>NW_018475763.1:0-1031 GCF_002113885.1 Mizuhopecten yessoensis | reverse complement strand
TCCCTGCTGTATCACTGTCAAGAACTAAGGAAGTGTTGGAAACTGTTTTTTTCTGCATCACTATAGATTTGAAAAATCATTTCTTCAACAAACCATACCTTGCAGAACTTAAATAATTGAAATATTAAAATTGACATAGAAAAATCAAATCAACGAAAGAGTTTAGGGGTGAAAAATATCAGCAAAGCTAGATCAGGATTTGAGTCCTTAGAATTCAGATTGATATAATCATATTGCTCTAACCGAGTGCAACTGCCTGTATCAACAGAATTGCCTTGGCCTAACTCTGCTTACAATGTGTTCAAAAATAAATTAAGGGGAGGTTACTGTGTATAGGTATCTTTAACCCTTTCACCACTGTAGACCATAATGGACTCATCCATATCAATGCACGGTAGAGTTTGCTAACATTACATAGGGGTGAAAGGGTTAAGCCCATATTTGTCCTACAGACCAGATAAACAATGTATGGAACTAATGAAAATAGAAATGATGAGCAACAACACCACTGGATCCGGTACAAAATGTAATGTTTGATTTCCATCTTAAGTGCTGACATGTTTCGGCCAAAGGACGACGGCCTCCCTTTGGCTCTGAAGACGGCCTCCCTTTGGCTCTGAAGACAGCCTCCCTTCGGCCAAAACTTGTCAGCACTTAGGATGTAAATCAAACATTACATTTTGTACCGGACCCAGTGGTGTTGTTGCTCATCATTTCTTTTTTCATTTGCTCTGCTTTCCCTGATGAGCACTGTTGAATACCATTAAGGTATCCACCCCAGGATCCCTACCACCACCATGGAACTCACTTCCTTGCAGGGATGTTGGGTATCTACCCCCTTGTTGTTACTAATGTATTGAACTGTATAATGAGAGTATAAAATGTACTTACGATGCAAAGTCACGGAGAGAGACTTTGACACTGATGTGCTGGTTTCCACTTGTGTCACAATGCATGTAATATTCTTGCCCAAATCACTGGCTTCGAAAACATGTGAAAAGTACGAAGATATCTGCAAATTGTCTCCAAGT
>NW_018475762.1:0-1031 GCF_002113885.1 Mizuhopecten yessoensis | reverse complement strand
CAGTTGTTATAATGAACAGGGACGACTACATCCAAGAGGCTAATCAGCAACTCTCCAACGAGACATTTTATCGTTAGTGACCTGACACATACACACACAGCAGATTAATAATACCATCAATAGAATTTTAGAGAAGGGTGATATTGACAACGATACCGCGAAATTCCTGCGCCCGAAAACCCTCAAGCAGGAAAGTTTTATCTTCTTCCTAAAATTCACAAACCTGGGAACCCTGGTTGACCCATCATTAACTCGATCAACCACCCAACAGAGAAAATTTCCCAGTTTGTTGACTTCCACCTCCGACCATTCGTAGAACATTTACCATCTTTTTTAAAAGACACCACAGACTATCTAAACAAAACACCTGCTAAGAACTTATCAGAAGGTACCTTGTTAGTTACGATGGACGTCGTTTCCCTCTACACTAACATACTGCATGACGGCGGCATTGCAGCCTGTCACGAGGCATGGGAACTGCGTAGTACCAAACACCCATCGACTGATAGTGGATTTACTGAGACTTGTCCTCACACTTAACAACTTTACATTCAATGAGGATAACTACATACAAGTTAGCAGTACAGCCATGGGTACTAAGATAGCCCCCTCATATGCCAATGTTTTTATGGGACATCTTGAAGCCCAACTTTTAACATCTGCTCCAATTAAGCCATTTAGCTGGTTGAGATTTATCGATGACATTGAAATCAAATGGACATCGGGTCGGGACTCCCTTGATGAGTTTATTGAGTACGCTAACGCGTTCCACTCCACCATCAAATTCACAGTGGATATCTCAATGGAGAGCAACACATTTTTGGACACCAGTTCCACTCTGATTGATGGTAAGATTAGTATGGACCTCCACTGTAAACCTACTGACACACACCAGTGTCTCCTCCCATCCAGTTGTCACCCCTCGCACACCACGAGAAGCATACCCTACTCCCAAGCTATGCGCATCAGGCGTATTATTTCGGATAACATCATCTTTGAATGCAGATGTTCAGAGTTAAAGTCCCATCTTC
>NW_018475761.1:0-1031 GCF_002113885.1 Mizuhopecten yessoensis | reverse complement strand
TTATCATGATCATCACACGTGTATTGTTTAAGTAAGGTACACTTACATAGGGGAGGGGCGCTTAGTTGGTGTAGGTTCCTTTTATTGTATTGACTTTGATGAAAATTCGATTATTGCGATTATTTATATATCAATGCTTGTTGTGAAAAACGGTCTATATAAGTGTCCAATCGTAGAAATAGGCTGATATTCTGTATTTGAACTTTCATTCAACAAACGTTTAACGACGATCACTGTTTTGGGCATATAGCTAGTGGAATCGAAGCGTCAATACAATCCTAAACTGATCCCCAGCAATACCTCCTCTGCAGGAGGAACTCCAAACATGTCAACCAAGTAATAATCGTACACAAATATTTAAGCATTGACGCACGCTATTCAATTTGTCTGCAATCCTGTGATAATTATTGGACAATAACTTTCCAAAGAGGGCAGTTTAATATTATATTTCCGTTTTTAATTAAAGCTTTTCTTATATTTCAAACCTATTATCGCATTCCAATGTCAAATTTCGCGTTGTCTGTCAATGGGACCTGTTCTTGTGACATCACGAGTACACGCGAGAGTTTCTGGAAAAACAATATAGTTCGTGGAAATAAACACAAAATCATCAATTTGATTTCAACAATTTTTCCCATCGTGAGTATATTTACCTTTTATACAACATAACTATATACATTGTTGCGAGTTACATTGATCAATTGGGTTGTTTAAGCAGGTAGCACAGATAGGTTACTACGAGGAATGCATATAGCGACATTTTTTCATGACGTCGGTCACGACGTCATTCAGATACGACGTCACGAACATGTTCTTCATATCACCACACCAATGGGAATTATGTGAGAATTATGATCTGATATCTTTCTATTTTGTTTGGTGAGGTTATATTGTGGCAATGCAGAGCAAATGGAAACATTGAACATTATAACATTGTAGCAGATTTGCAATTAGTATGAAATAAGTTTTAAGTTACATTTATACGCTCCTGTACTGACAGAATATCATATGTGATGCTAACCTTAGTTTGT
>NW_018475760.1:0-1031 GCF_002113885.1 Mizuhopecten yessoensis | reverse complement strand
TATTTGTTTATCTTTTCGGTAACACTCGGGAGTCATCCACATAGTTATTGACCATCAACTTTTTTCTAACTACACTTGTTTCAGTTAATAAATGATCATTAAAAATAAAGAAAATTAATTTAATGATCATAAAAATTAGTTTCATGAGCATTAAATTCTCATTTCTTTTATTATCGAAAACAATAACGGCTTAAAAATTTAACAGAACAGTTCAGCATTTTTCAGCATTATAAAATCCTGAACAGTTCAGCAGTTTTCAGCATATATTTTCTCGTATTTACGAAGTACATTTATCGTGATGTGCCAAATGTACACTCGTGTTGTGATATGATAAATATGATAACATATATATATACCATGATATACCCTAATTAATTCTGTAAATATTCATGGCCATGAACATGCATGGTGAACACTATATTTAAAATTTCTATGATGATATATATATAGATATCATGGCCTTTGTTGAAAAATTCATGGCCATGAATTTATGATCTTTACTAGAAGCTGTGGAATTACTTTTTCATGGTCATGAATTCTTCATGTCTTTACTTGGACGCCATGATAGTTTTCTTCGTGGCCTTGAACTATCTAGTATCTCGGACACTTTTAGAGCAACTAATTCTAATGGCAGTGGTTTTCCAAATTTCAATGCCATGAAATACACCATCGGAATTCATGGCCATGATTTCATTTTTTCAGGGCCATACTATGACCATGATTATTTTTTGCGACGAGAAATCATGACCATGGTTCTTGACACTCGTATCAGACAACTATATTCATTGAAATTTAAGGGGATGTATGTGTGCTTCATGGGGTATTCAAGGCCATGAAAAATATATTCATGGCATTTAGGCAAGCCATTGAAAAAAACTTCGACGAAATGTCATGGCCTTATTAATGGCATCCAGGCTTTTTAATGGGGTTTTCACAGGAATTTCATGGGATTTTTATGGGATATGCTTCCAGTAGTGTAATTATCACCACGAAGTTGTTACCACAGGGAGGGTTACATGTGTTATAATCCA
>NW_018475759.1:0-1031 GCF_002113885.1 Mizuhopecten yessoensis | reverse complement strand
GTTGAGGTTTTGTTTAATCAGGGAACTATGCAATAATTAAATGCAGTTCGCATTTACGTGACATTACGTAGATTAGACCTAGATTTACATGGTCAGTTCCGTCGAATTTAATGGCATTATTGACACTTTATTTGCTTTTGTTGCGTCATGAACGAATACTTTGTTACAACGACGAAACAACACTACAATAACCAAAAGTGGAAAAGGAGTCAACTGGTCGTAACAATATTGAACATCTGGAAAGTTTTACTATTTATTAAACATTTAAACGTTTCATTTGGACATGAGAAAGTTACTTGAAAGCAGATATTTTTTTTATATATACATGTATAAGTAATATATTTAGAGGCGAGCCTCTCAGGAAGAATCGCGTCTATTTGTTTTGTCTTTCCGGTACCTGTAGGCATATTATTTTATCATTATGCGATGTCGAGTTATATTTGTTTTTTATCAATACTACAGAAACTACTGTATATAACGATACATTATTGACTATATTATATGATATTCAATAAAACACAATATCCATAGCTTCTGAGGCTTGTGGAAGTGTGAAGTATTATCTCTTTTTCTTTATCAAGCAATCGCCTTTACAACCGAGAGGTCACTAGCACGATTGATAGCAACTCGGAGAGCACTTTCCGGATAGTGAGGTACAGTGATCAACGCTGCGTTTGGAACGAATGATACCTGTACCTTATGGATACTTCGGAGCATATGATTGCCTATGAATAAAAAACACTCTGTAAAAACGCGTGGGCTATTTCTTCTAGACTATGGTTTGCATTTACTTATCATTATTTGGAGACCAGGCAACGTGTTGCAGAAAATAAAACTTAAGAAGCTTCTTATAAAGGTAGTAACGATCTGTATTTCTAAATTATTCATTACAATCACACGTACTAATTAACTACATAGACGGAAACGATGGCAAAATATGTTATATTAATCCATACTATTCACCAATACCACAATATATCAAAGGATTAGCTTCTTAAAAGATTTTTCGTTGTCGGTTTAGTTTTGATACT
>NW_018475758.1:0-1030 GCF_002113885.1 Mizuhopecten yessoensis | reverse complement strand
TTGAATATTTTGTGGGTATCATTAATTTTTTATTTTAATTATTTTGATAGCAGTTATGCCCCTTTTTGTCAAAATTTATCCTGAAACATGTTAAATGAGTTTGTAAAATTAAACTAAATATGTCATCAAGCTTTTTTTATTTTGAAGGATACCCAGCTGCCCAGCTGTCAAATGAGGACAGGTACCCAACTAAGAGCACCATCTGCATGGATATGTCAATGGAAGATTTTGAGGCAATGATTTGCTCATTCTATCCAGATGCCCGTCTTGGACTGACTGGTTTCCACTATGCCAAGGCTGACCAGGGAAAGAGGTTGCAGACCATACATGGGGAAACAGTTCTGGGTTTAAGAACAGTTCTTAAACAGGGAAAACTGTTCATTATCCCTAAAAGAGACTTGAGGATGGTAGGTATATTATTGATAGAAATAATTTGATAAAAGACAGTATTCTGAGTACTATCAACTTGTCCTGTGTGCTCATTTAAGTACAAAGTGATGAATTCATGGATGTTGAGACTCTCTTCTGAAATGAAATAATTTGAGTGTCTTTTCTCAGAATAGATACTGTTACAAAAATTCTTTTGTATGAAGTGTTTGTATAGATGTACAAAAACCTGGATGAAATCTGTTACAGCATTTTCAAACCATAAATTTACACTTAAGTATAATGTTTTTATACTGTCTTTTGGTATATTACTTGTAAATACATTTAAAAGGATTTTCCATTGGCCAGGAATTTTAAAAAATGATGAAAGCATAGTGTTTAGAGTTCAAATATATTGTTAATTTGTCTTTGTATTTATAGGAGACTCCATTGCTTCTTGAGGAAGAAATAATAGAACGGGATAATACAGACACTGTGAGGGTAAGTGCTCTAACAGTAAATAGTGACAGACCTGTCACTTGTGTATTATGTTAAATGCTTAATTTTTAGGCTTGAGATGATGGTGTTTTTATTGAAGGGCAATCAACTTTGTTCAAATAATTGACCTTGTCACTGAGTCATATTGGTTTAAAATGTTAAAATT
>NW_018475757.1:0-1030 GCF_002113885.1 Mizuhopecten yessoensis | reverse complement strand
CATCATCCTCATCCTCACTTATTGTTATCATCAATCATATTTGGACCTCACCTATTACTTGATCTATTTAATGTATCATCACAAGAATGTATTTTTTATACAATAAATAAATAAAATAAATACATAGTTCACTCATACTTAATAGGTAAAATTTGTAAAATCATCATCATCCTCACTAATCATTATAATCAATCATATTTGGACTTCACCTATTACTTGATCTAGTTTAGGTATTATCACATGAATGTATTATTTATACAATAAATAAATGAATAAACAGTTCAGATTCATAATTTTTATTTGTAGACGACCATGTGAAATCAGACATAAAGTCAAAACCAGGCCCAGCAACTATGCTGTCCGAGTCAGAGGAGTTAGCCCTGAAAAATTATGTAATCTACATGGCAAAGCAAGGTTTTCCTATGAATCGTAGTATGATAAGGCAGTTTGTCATTTCTATATGCAAAAATGATGAAAGGGTCACTTTATTCAACTTGGAAAAAGGTCCTAGTGATAAATGGTTCAGATCCTTTCTTTCAAGACATAAGGAACTGTCAGAAAAGGAACCAGAGATGCAGGACAGGGGGAGAACTCGAATGGCCAATCAGAGAGTAATGAATCAGTATTTTGACATCCTCTCAACCACCATAAGAAGACTAGGTTTAGAAAATAAGCCAGAGTCCATATTCAACTGCGACGAAACAGGGTGGTCAGGAAAAGAGAAAGACAGGAGAAAGGTTTTCGGTTTGAAAGGTCAACATTGCTATCAGCAGAAAATGTTGTCAACAGGGCATATAACAGCCCATCTTTGTATTGCAGCAGACGGGAGGGTACTTCCATCTTTCCTCATTTTTGAAAAATCCCTCCCTCATACTGCATACAAAGATGGTGTTCCACCAAATTGGCTGTACGGATTTTCAGAGTCCGGCTACATGGATACCAATCTTTTTCAAGCCTGGCTGAGAGAAATTTTTATTCCAAACTGTGGTCAACATCGCCCAGTCCTATTAATTATGGACAACCATGACTC
>NW_018475756.1:0-1030 GCF_002113885.1 Mizuhopecten yessoensis | reverse complement strand
AAGTGTCTCCCACAATGTGAGATTAGACAGGAATATGTCATCCTGCAACACGTAACTAAGGCGACGCCGCTGTGTTTTGTTTAAAGGTGACCCGTTCAGAGTGATTGTCCCAGAGTCAGGTGGTATTCTTCCAGCCAGTACATTGAGAAGAGTTGTTTTTCCAGCGCCTACAAAACAATACCCACAATGTACATCTATGTGTAATAGATTGTATTCAGCAAATTGAATTTAATAATAAAAACATTGACGTACATACTGATTTTGCTTAACCATAATGTTGATTCATTCTTGTACGTATTCCGTGAAAATCACATACATCTTTTATAACTTTTAATCAAACTGTTATATCACATTACTTGTATCATCACGATATTTTACCTTAGATACATCACATGACGCTACTTTTAAAAACAAAACGTACAGGCACAAATGCTGGTCTGCAGTTTAATAATGTAAACATAACGCTGGCCTACACTAGAGAGATAACTGTGCACAATTCTGGTCTGCATGTTTTAACTGTACACATGGCTGATCTGCATGGTGTAACTGTATACTTATAAGGGAACAGAGCAACTATGGCCTTTAAGATTCACGTATCAGTGTTTGTGTAATTCCCTATGTCTGCCGATGCTAAAACAATGAAGGGCTCCAGTTTTGACAAATGAACATTAACACCACCTTCATAAATTGCCCAAGAGCAACCCTTTATCCAAAATCATCATGTATAAAACAGATATGAATGTTACCGTAATGAAGTAGGGCTAATGAACTATAGGTGGACATTCTTTCAAGAATTATTCAAACTACAAAAATGAAATATAACGCCGAGAAAAATCGCCATACTGCAGGGGCATTACTGCCACACTTTGCGCCGAATACCAGCTCTTTATAATGTAGAGGAATATAATTATACAGCGATCGGCACTTGTGAAGTAAAATGCATGATAAGGATAAATTATGAAAATAGATATTTACAATGTTAATCGAATATATGATTTTGGTGTATTGCAATGGTTAAAAGCAACATAAA
>NW_018475755.1:0-1030 GCF_002113885.1 Mizuhopecten yessoensis | reverse complement strand
CATTGTACCAATGTGTGACCTGATGGTGTCCATGCCTGACCTCATCGTACCAATGTGTGACCTGATGGTGTCCATGCCTGAACTCATTGTACCATGGTGTAACCTTATGGTTACAATGCTTGACCTCATTGTACCACGGTGTGACCTTATGGTGACAATGCCTGACCAATGTGTGACCTTATGGTGGCCATGTTTGACCTCGTTGTCCCAATGTGTGACCTTATGGTGCCAATGTCTGACCTCATTGTACCAATTTGTGCCCATATCGGTGCCAATGCCTGATGTCATTGTACCACGGTGTGACCTTATTGCCTGACCTCATTGTACAAATGTGTGACCTTGTGGTGTCCATGCCTGACCTCATCGTACTTATGTGTGACCTGATGGCGTCCATGCCTGAACTCATTTTACCATGGTGTAACCTTATGATTACAATGCTTGACCTCATTGTACCAATGTGGCACCTTATGGTTTCAATGCCTGACCTCGTTGTACCAATGTGTGACCTTATGGTGTCCATGTCTGACCTCATTGTGTCACGGTGTGACCTTATGGTGACAATGCCTGACCTCATTGTACCACGGTGTGACCTTATAGTGTCCATTCCTGACCTCATTGTACCAATTTGTGACCATATCGGTGCCAATGCCTGATGTCATTGTACCACGGTGTGACCTTATGGTGACCATGCCTGACCTCATTGTACCACGGTGTGACCTTATGGTGCCCATGTCTGACCTCATTGTGCCAATGTGTGACCTTATGGTGCTAATGCCTGATCACATTGTACCAATGTGTGACCTTATGGTGCCAACGCCTGACCTCATTGTACAAATGTGTGACCTTATGGTGTCCATGCCTGANATGCCTGACCTCATTGTACCAATGTGTGACCTTATGGTGCCCATACCTGACCTCATTGTACCAATGTGTGACCTTTTGGTGCTAATGCCTGTCCTCATTGTACCAATGTGTTACCTTATATTGTCCATGCCTGACCTCATTGTACCACGGTGTGACCTGATGGTGA
>NW_018475754.1:0-1029 GCF_002113885.1 Mizuhopecten yessoensis | reverse complement strand
CATGTTTTAAAGTCCTAATTTAAATCTAGTTTCACTATAAAATATTTAAAAGTGAAGGACTATCTCCACAATCGACCAATTACCATGTTTTTGTCAGGAATTAATAGGATATGGCTATACATGGTACTAATCCCTTAGATAACTCAAGTTAACTTCATGTGTATTAAATTTAATCCACAGACCACTTGAACTTGAGAGCTATATACATGTCCACATAATTATACATAAGGGATCAGGTTTTACCAGCCTGTACTGTAGGGAGACTGACACATGTACATGCATAGTGTTGTCAACTTAGTCGAAGTCTTGTCAATGATACTTCAAAGTTCAATTTCTTCTACATAGTTAAAACTAATGTCGCCCTGGTAAAACGTATTAGCTAGTGCTTCCTTCTGAGTCGGACGGGGAGGATTTCTCTTTAGCTGATTCAGGAGAGTATAAGATTAGTAAACCAAAATATATGTTGTGACCTCTGTTACATTGGTGCCCTTGTAAGGGTCCCGGGAAATATTGACAAATATACTCAGTGATACAATCACAGGAATCATTTTGACCCCTGAAAGACGCGAGACAAGTTCTTTCCTGGAGGGGGGAGTATATGCCACTAGGCTGGTACAAGACACTTATTGCTTCCAATAGAATTGAACAGGGAGAAATTCTCTCCAGTTCCTTCAGTAGAGCACAAGACTAGTAAACCAGAGGTCTTGGGTTCAACTCCTTATTATCCAATCATCAGATTCAAGTCATCAGAATAAGTCCTCAACAAACAACTAATGATCCAATCATTAGAATGAGTTGTCAATATTAAACTAACCATTCAATTATCAGATTGAGTACCCGATGTACAACTAATCGTCATCAGAACAAGAATTCAAAAATATCAAATGTTAGTGGCCTCATTTAAAATATCTCTGTCCAGAAGTACGCTCTCCACTGCACCACCAGACCAATTATATAAAAGGTCACATGAATGACCAATAAACTTTACTTATTTTACAACAATTATGAAACAAGTTATTTCAACTTATA
>NW_018475753.1:0-1029 GCF_002113885.1 Mizuhopecten yessoensis | reverse complement strand
GTTCTCTTAAAAACCAACAATGAGTAAATTTAATAATACAGTGTTGATTTATAGATTTTCATATATTCTCCTTTAAACCTTATGCTGAAATTGTAATTTTGAAAATCATGTAGGACGATAAACAAAAAGTATATATTTTTACATACACATCATTATTTGGGATTTTATTGTGATTTGTTAATTATATGTATTCCCTTTTGGTCCTTAAATAATCTGAAATATTTAATGTGCTGAGATAGGAGTATACTGTTGATCCGGGTGTTTTAATACGTACTCAGAAAAAATGTGATTGCGTTTACCATCAGATTTTTTTTTTTAAATTTGTGCTGAAGAAAAAGGTTCGGTATTATCATTTCGGGTCTTGAAAATGCACTGAAAAATGAGTATGATTATATGGTTGTGACTATCTAATACGTACTAAAAAGAAGTGTGATTATCCAGGATTGATCATTTTTGTAATATATGTCGCCTTCAGTTAGTTTTTGAAATTATAACCAATTATTGAATTTGCCTTAACGAGAGATAATGAAGCCCGGTACAATTATGAATCCTGATAATGTTACAGTTCACAAAATCACACGCAACGTTTGTATCGCAATGGCGTTAACAATAACATGACATATACATCCAGCCAAAGCTTATTTGAAAAAAATAGGTCATGAGATGAATCAAATGACATGTTAGGAAATTCCCTACTAGGAGTACTTTTCTGTCAGCGACATCTGTTATACAGGTAAGGTACTAATGGGAGAGATATAGTTCAATGATATTCCGTACAAAAACATAATGTTATACCACTGCATTATCGCTGATCAATCTTATGAATGTAAATGATAAATATACGTTTATGAAAAAATATTGCTTTATAGTTTTCATTTATTACACATATCATAAAAAGTTCCTTTCAGTTACTATCTATGAAATGCTATCCGTTTCTTCAACAAACAATTCTCAGATTCACAGCAACAACAATTATATGTTTGTTCTGAATAAAAAAAATGATAAAATGATGGCCATTTTTATTTTTTT
>NW_018475752.1:0-1029 GCF_002113885.1 Mizuhopecten yessoensis | reverse complement strand
GGAGGTTACGTTACTTACCAAATAGAGTTGTTACAGGGAGGTTACTTACCAGGTTAAGAGGTTTTGGATCACCCTCCTCTCCGGTGGGTTGAGCATTGTTGACCACTGAGAGCTCACCAGAAGTGGCCTCCCCATTCATCTTTACCCCTACAAAATAGTGCCAACACATATGCAATTATATTATAGCTAATACAATTCTAACATTTAAACAATTTTTCTCTGAAGATCTGATTATTTCCCCTGCAACAGCTCATCTGTCCACCTCTCTGTCCATAGGAACAAGATGCCCAGAGGGTCTGTATCTGGATAATTGAGCAACCAAAGGAAAATGTTCAATATAATACTGCACCTATTTCCAAATACTGCCTATCTTTCTCAGCAACATCTTAACTTTCTTTCTGCCCCCATGAAGCACTTGGATTTAAAACATTTACCTCAATTTCCCCTATTTGGGCCCACCCCTCTGCAACAGTCTAAAGTTATAATTAGTCAAGNAGGGACAGTCTACAGTCAGTGTATGGTGTAGAGATCAGGGACATTCTGCTGTAAGTGTATGGTGTAGAGATCAGGGACATTCTGCTGTAAGTGTATGGTGTAGAGATCAGGGACAGTCTACAATTAATGTATGGTGTAGAGATTAGGAACAGTCTACAGTAAGTGTATGGTGTAGAGATCAGGGACAGTCTACAGCAAGTGAATGGTGAGGAGATCAGGGACAGTCTATAGTCAGTGTATGGTGTAAGATCAGGGACAGTCTACGGTAAGTGCATGGTGTAGAGACCAGGGACAGTCTACAGTCAGGGTATGGTGGAGAGATCAGGGACATTCTGCGGTAAGTGTATGGTGTAGATCTCAGGGACAGTCTACAGTAAGTTTATGGTGTAGAGATCAGGGGCAGTCTACAGTCAGTGTATGGTGTAAAGATCAGGGACAGTCTACAGCAAGTGAATGGTGAAGAGATCAGGGACAGTCTACAGTAAGTGCATGGTGTAGAGATCAGGGACAGTCTACAGTAAGAGTATGGTGTAG
>NW_018475751.1:0-1029 GCF_002113885.1 Mizuhopecten yessoensis | reverse complement strand
GAATATCATTCGAAAGGTTGGAGATTTCTCTGTCACACCTTCCAATTAAGGGAAGATTCTATTAGCTTTTATACATGAGTTTAGAAAACTGCGTTTGTAAAAAAATGAATATGCCCGACATATCATTGATTGGTTTGATTTGGTTTAATTTCTTTAACGTCCTATTAACACCTAATGCCATTTAAGGACGTGCCTTCATGAGTGTAGTGTATGCGTGCGTGTTTGTGTGAGTGTGTGTGTGTGCGCGTACGTGCGTGTGTTAATACGCTAGTTTTTACTTTACAAATAAAAAATATTTGTCTGTTTAATTATGTTACTGTTTGTTTGTACACACCAGGGTTTATCAGCGTAAAAACTCGAAAATCTTTCCAAATGTGTTAATACTAAAACGTATACGTCAATATATTTTGCTTTCCGTGTAAACACCTTTTTTCATCCGTTCTAATTGTCAATACAAAATGTACGGTTATATGTCCGTAAGTTTAAAAGGTTTTATCCGAATAAGAACTTAATTTTCGGTCTGTAATAAAACCTCTAGCTTTTGTCTGTGCTAGTGCATGTGTTTCCACTATGTATATTTCATAGGGTTTTCTCTGTAAATATGCTAGTTTGTGTTAGTTAAACTACGCTATGTTTTGTCGCTGCAAATACGCTATTTTCTGTATTTGTTATTTATTGTAGCTATACATTATTTGTAACATAGTTATTCTTGTATAAAATATAGTATAAATCATAAGTCCATAAGTAATAATTTCAATTACACAGGATTCGATAAATAGGTCATAATTATTCAGGTTCCTAACACAAAGTGCGGTCAATCAATACAATCACTAACAGCGTGCAAACATCAAGGTTGTGTACATGTATATCACGTGTGTTCTGACCTTTATAAAGTGACCCCAGCGCAACATTGGTCACTTTGTACAAATTTAGGTTACATTACCTAAAGCTATAAAACTGCAACCAGTGGTCATAATCCGTATGTAAATGATCCGATACAACAAAGGTCAACTAGTTCATAACTGGCTT
>NW_018475750.1:0-1029 GCF_002113885.1 Mizuhopecten yessoensis | reverse complement strand
CTAGCTGTATATAGTGACAGGTATACAAACAGTACAGATAACTCATCAAAGTAACATACCAGCTGTACAAAGCGACGGGACTAGAAACAGTACAGATAACTCACCAATGTATCATACTAGTTGTATATAGTGACGGGACTAGAAACAGTACAGATAACTCACCAAAGTAACATACTAGCTGTATATAGTGACGGGACAAGAAACAGTACGGATAACTCACCAAAGTAACCTACTAGCTGTATATAGTGACGGGACAAGAAACAGTACGGATAACTCACCAAAGTAACCTACTAGCTGTATATAGTGACGGGACAAGAAACAGTACGGATAACTCACCAAAGTGACATACTAGCTGTACATAGTGACGGGACTTGAAACAGTACAGATAACTCACCAAAGATACACAATAGCTGAACATAGTGACAGGACTAGAAACAGTACGGATAACTCACCAAAGTAACATACTAGCTGTATATAGTGACGGGACAAGAAANGATAACTCACCAAAGTAACATACTAGCTGTATATAGTGTTTGGACGAGAACTACTACAGATAACTCAGCAAAGTAACATACCAGCTGTATATAGTACTGGGACTACAAACAGTACAGATAACTTACCAAAGTAACATACTAGCTGTATATAGTGACGGGACTAGAAACAGTACAGATATTTCACCAAAGTTACATACCAGCTGTACATAGCGACGGGACTAGAAACAGTCCAGATAACTCACCAATGTATCATACTAGTTGTATATAGTGACGGGACTAGAAACAGTACAGATATTTCACCAAAATGGTTCATTTCCACGTGGTGATCGGACTACAAAAATGCAGGTAGTTTATTAGCTGTGCATAATGACGGAACTACTAACAGTACCGATAATTCACCAAAGTAACATACTAGCTGTATATAGTGACGGGACAAGAAACAGTACAGATAACTCACCAAAGTAACATCCCAGCTGTACATAGCGACGGTACTAGAAACAGTACAGATAACTCACCAAAGTAACATACCAGCTGT
>NW_018475749.1:0-1029 GCF_002113885.1 Mizuhopecten yessoensis | reverse complement strand
TTAGTACGACAGTTATAACGGTTGGTAGTAATGTATGTGTTAGTACGACAGTTAAAACGGTTGGTAGCAATGTCTGTGTTAGTACGACAGTTACAACGGTTGGTAGTGATGTCTGTGTTATTACGACAGTTATAATGGTTGGAAGTGATGTATGTGTTAGTAGAACAGTTATAACGGTTGTTTGTGATGTCTGTGTTAGTACAACATNGGTTGGTAGTGATGTCTGTGTTAGTACGACAGTTATAACGGTTGTGAGTGATGTCTGTGTTAGTACAACAGTTAATAACTGGTTGTTAGTGATGTCTGTGTTAGCACGACAGTTATAACGGTTGGTAGTGATGTCTGTGTTATACGACAGTTATAATGGTTGGTAGTGATGTGTGTGTTAGTACGACAGTTATAACGGTTGTTAATGATGTCTGTGTTAGAACGACAGTTATAACGGTTGTTAGTGATGTCTGTGTTAGTACGACAGTTATAATGGTTGGTAGTGATGTGTGTGTTAGTGGTTGGTAGCAATGTATGTGTTAATAGGACAGTTATAACGGTTGGTAGTGATGTCTGTATTAGTACGACAGTTATAACGGTTGGTAGTGATGTCTGCGTCAATACGACAGTTATAACGGTTTATAGTGATGTCTGTGTTAGTACGACAGTTATAATGGTTGTTAGTGATGTCTGTGTTAGTACGACAGTTATAACGGTTGGTAGCAATGTATGTGTTAATAGGACAGTTATAACGGTTGGTAGTGATGTCTGTATTAGTACGACAGTTATAACGGTTGGTAGTGATGTCTGTGTCAATACGACAGTTATAACGGTTTATAGTGATGTCTGTGTTAGTACGACAGTTATAACGGTTGGTAGCAATGTATGTGTTAATAGGACAGTTATAACGGTTGGTAGTGATGTCTGTGTTAGTACGACAGTTATAACGGTTGGTAGTGATGTCTGTGTTAGTACGACAATTATAACGGTTTGTATTGATGTCTGTGTTAGTAGGACAGTTATAACGGTTGGTAGTAATGT
>NW_018475748.1:0-1029 GCF_002113885.1 Mizuhopecten yessoensis | reverse complement strand
AGAAGGGCCAAATGAACTTATATTGTGTTACCGTCCTAGATGGGCTAAGTGAGCTTATATAGTGTTACCGTCCTAGATGGGCCAAGTAAGCTGATGCTGTATTACAGTCCTAGAAGGGCCAAGTGAGCTTATATTGTGTTACCGTCCTAGAAGGGCCAAGTGAGTTTATACTGTGTTACAGTCCTAGATAGGCCAAGTGAGCTTATGCTGTGTTACAGTCCTAGATGGGCCAAGTGATCATACTGTGTTGCACCCCTAGAAGGGCCAAGTGAGCTTGTATTGTGATACTGTCCTAGATGGGCCAAGTAAGCTGATGCTGTATTACAGTCCTAGAAGGGCCAAGTGAGCTGATGCTGTTTTATAGTCCTAGAAGGGCCAAGTGAGCTTATGCTGTGTTACAGTCCACGATGGGCCAAGTGAGCGTATGCTGTGTTACAGTCCTAGAAGGGCCAAGTGAGTTTATGCTGTGTTACAGTCCACGATGGGCCAAGTGAGCTTATACTGTGTTGCACCCCTAGAAGGGCCAAGTGAGCTTATATTTTGTTACCATCCTAGATGGTCCAAGTAAGCTGATGCTGTTTTACAGTCCTAGAAGGGCCAAATGACCTTATATTGTGTTACCGTTCAGATGGGCTAAGTGAGCTTATATTGTGTTACTGTCTAGATGGGCCAAGTAAGCTGATGTTTTGTTACAGTCCTAGAAGGGCCAAATGAACTTATATTGTGTTACCGTTCAGATGGGCTAAGTGAGCTTATATTGTGTTACCGTCCTAGATGGGCCAAGTAAGCTGATGCTGTGTTACAGTCCTAGAAGGGCCAAGTGAGCTTATATTGTGTTACCGTCCTAGACGGGCCAAGTCAGCTTATACTGTTTTACAGTCCTAGATGGGCCAAGTGATCTTTTATTGTGTTACCGTCCTAGATGGGCCAAGTGAGCTGATGCTGTGTTTCCGTCCTAGAAGGGCCAGGTAAGCTAATGCTTTCTTACAGTCCTAGAAGGGCCAAGTGAGCTGATGCTGTGTTACAGTC
>NW_018475747.1:0-1029 GCF_002113885.1 Mizuhopecten yessoensis | reverse complement strand
AGTATAATAAAACGCACAAGGGCAAGAAAATGATGTAAAACATTTAAAAAAAAATCAAAAAAATCTGAGGTATTTAGATCTTCGTGTTGTAGGCCAAAAGTAACGTATTATAATTATTTGTTCAAATTTGATATTATTGACTAAATTTCTAAATGTAGTTGAAGATAGAACACGATACAATTGTATACTTATTTGAAAAAGAATACAAATGTACTTGGAAAATCGTATTTGTGTTTTATTCAAGACTGCATGTTCTTGTACTTATTGTTTGAACATATACCTAATATATCGGGCCTGGTTTGGTCAAGTAAAGAGAACGATGTATTTATTTAGTCTCCATTGACTGCCGGTGTTGTGTTTTAAGCATGCAGACATGGATATTTTGGTGATACCTGCAACATAAGCTGCCCGTCCAATTGTAAAAGGGATATATGTTATCAGGCCTTTGGGATATGTACAGGTATGGTGATATGTAAGGCCATTGACGGAAGTAAAAACATTTAATTATTTTTCCCTATTTATTAGTTTGAAACGTGAAATGGTCGGTTACACATAAAAAAGCATTAATTATAAATATTATTATATCTATCCTTTATTGCACTGACTACTGTAACATCTAGGTTTTGCTGCATTAAGTATCCGTTTTAAGTGTGTATAGCAATACATTTAGGACATTTAATGGTGATCATACATGGTGTACAATCATAACGAAACGTTCTTAACGAAAGCCATAACCGTTATCTCAATAGCATTGTTAGTCCTTTAATCCCAAAATTTGATTATCCAGACACAGTCTATCTGAGACGGTTAACATGTGTTCAGAAAGATATAATGATGAGCTTGCGTAAAGATATTCTCAGTTTATTTATCGCAAACTATATCGCAGTTAGAAACTTGATATCATGCGTCAAAAGGATACTTTAAATATACATTATTAACACACGCAAGGCAAATATAATTGCCACAATATTTAAAAAAATAAATAAATGTGTGAATATTACTGCAACGAGACGTTAAACATGTATTTGT
>NW_018475746.1:0-1028 GCF_002113885.1 Mizuhopecten yessoensis | reverse complement strand
CAACAACAACAATGGCCGTTTAACATTGACTAAAAATTGCTGGAAATGGCCCACTGCTCTCAAATTCCATGATTTTCCCTGGATTTGTTTGAAGGCATGTGGATTGTGATAGCTAGACTGCCTAGAGCGAGTTAAGAGGTGAACTGGGATCTAAAGACTGTCTGGACTGTGTGCTACATTGTTTTATATGGTTTTGTAAAGCATGACAAGTCTGATGTCAAAATGGCCAGTGTCAGGAGTTTATTATGTTAGTGACTGAGCTGGTGTTGTGGTAGCTGTTATCCACATACCCGATTGCTTGACGCCAAAGTAGAATGTCGTTTGTCCTGTCATTGATAAGCGCAGCACACTAACACGTTCATTTGATAGCTGCAATTTACAAAGAGTATGTGTATAGTAGTTCATTTTGTGTAAATAGGCATAGTATAATATTGAATCTGGAGGAGGAACTTCAGAATTTGACCGGCGTAGGCGTAGCAACAACAGGAAAACACTGAAACAGCAGAAACTGATAAAGCGACCAAACTTGGTTGAGTCACATTTTCAATTTCGTGCGGTTTTGACTGAATTTTAAGTATTGTCAAGGCAGCATCGTGGTAACAAGTAATTATGGTATGTACCTTCAGTCGTATATTCTTCCACACGACATGATGTCGTCGTTGTCAATATTTCGGGAATCCCCTTTTCGTGTTTTAGAGTTATCGGTCTCCACTTCCGGAATTCCTTACTGAACCTAAAATAGATCAAAACTCCTACGCAAATGGTTTACGACTTTCACACGAAAAGTGGAATCATTCGTCACAACTCGGCATATTCCGTACCTACTGTACCGTAATCGACGGAGATTAGCCCATCCTATAATGTATACATGTAGAAAACGATATGATGTAAAGTATCATACACATGATGTTGAAGGAAAGTTAACCAAGTTTTATACATTGAGTAGGTTTTTAATAACATTTTTATCACTTATAGCATATGGCCATTAGTCCGAATTATTCTGACGTTTTATCGACTTTTTTCATATC
>NW_018475745.1:0-1028 GCF_002113885.1 Mizuhopecten yessoensis | reverse complement strand
CTTATAATTTAATCTACTTTACACAATCCCTGTGGAAATCCACTTGTATTGATGGAATCTTTTCTCTTAGAAATTTTTGCACTGCTGTATCAGCCAATAAAAAGTGACGCTACAAACGGCGACGTCATTTTAAGCCAATGAAAATGCTTGTTACAAGCAAGATTAAATTACAGACTAAACAATTGTACATTTTTATTTTGCAAATGGCTTTGAAATCATTTCATGTATGGAATTCTTCAGATCTCTTTACATCAGTCTTTACCAACACAGTTTTTCGTTCAATATGCTAGACTAGCTCCTTCAATGTTCTCAATCAAATACCTCGTAAATCAAAGTTTATGAAATTTGAGGTCAATTATTAATCTCCACTGCTAGCTATATCTGCATTTGCATTCTGAATTCCTTTGCAAAGAACAGATATCAGGAAACAGATTGCATAATTGATTTTCATAGGAGTAATCTGCTGAATGTTTTAAGGCTGCATGAGCTCAAGTAAATGGCTGAGATGTCATAAGCTATCCAAGGCAGTGGTTCGATCTTTAACGTGATAAGATATTCTTTGCATGCAAGGAGAATTGATAATTGGTTGATAAGTTTGCTGATTGCTTAACATCAGAAATTCATATCACGTGATGTCTGCATTTAACCTGATTAAGTTCACTCCTTTCAGCCAATTGCAGCTGACATCACTGTTCATATTGATAATAACAGAATTCTTCAGGTATATGCACATCTCAAACCAAGTTTAGTTTACACCTCTCACTGCAGAAACAAAGTTAAATCAATTGTTATTTGAGTTGATCAAGACTGCCTCCTTTAGGTTCATCCACACAGTAAATCCAGTTAATCCCTGGAAAAATGCATGAAACAGTTAATTAACTTAAATCTTTCAGTTTGTCTGATGTGATCAAGACCACCTTCTTAAGGTTCATCCATACTTGGAACCTAGTTAAGTTTACGTTTTTCACTTACATGTTACCCACAGTAACAATGATATATCTTTATACATATATATATATATATATATA
>NW_018475744.1:0-1028 GCF_002113885.1 Mizuhopecten yessoensis | reverse complement strand
AGAAAGTACTGGAGGGATCTTTCTCAAATTTCACATGAAGGTTCCACATGGTTCTTAGCTAGTTCTGAATTCCAAATTTTGGGCATGATTGGTTGAGCCTATTAACTTTTCAGATTGATTAAGATGGCGTACAGGCAAAGTGATCAATCAGATAAGAAAAAAGAAGAGAAAAGATCACACTGACATATAAATGGATTAATGAAGATGGTACGATTGTGGGCGCCAAGATCCCTCTGGGATCTCTTGTTCTACCAAGTTTGGGAGGGGGTCTCCAAATTATTTTTAAACGACTTCTCCGGAAGAACTCTGTAAACCATATTTGGCTGGAGTCATTATCATGTAGTTACAGTTGTGGGATTGCACATCATTACATGAAGTCTGCTGTGTGCACGATGAAAAAATGCGATAATGGCGTCTGCCCAACTGTGCAATAGCTATCGTACTGTTGTTCAATAGTTTTTTTGGTTGATTGATATTAAGGAAGGCCTATAAATGAAGAATCCTTGTCTCACTGCACTGCCGTTTTGCCAATATACAGTAATTTTCCCTTAATTTCCGTTGTTTGACTATAACTGCAGCAGATCTTGGCTTGTACACTTCCGTTGTTCAGGTTGCTCAATCGGTTTCAGCGATCTGAACAACTTTAACTTCAGGGTTCGGTTCCCTGTCTAAGCCGGCAGCAAAATTCTTACTCATAACACGTTTGTTGATTATGTTACGTGTTGTTCATTTCATCTAAATTATGTTTTAATAAATGCCCGACAAGTTATTCTTTCTTTTCAAAAATTGATTTATTAAACCTCGTGCCGGGAAAAACATTTTTCGAACGCCTTTTTTAATAGTGGTGCGGTGATTCTGAATGATTTTCAATATTTATATTGAAATACTTCATGATTTAAGTTTGTTGCAATGTTTCAGCCATTTTTACCTATGCATGTGTGTCTAAATATCTAAGAGTAATGGACTTGATATAAGTATCTAATAGTAATGGACTTAATATAATTATCTAATAGTAATGGACTTGATTG
>NW_018475743.1:0-1028 GCF_002113885.1 Mizuhopecten yessoensis | reverse complement strand
TGGAATAGTTCATTATGAAATTCCAGGGGTGAATGAGTTAAATAACCCACAATGTAGTTATTTTTATAAGTATACAATAACATGCAAATCTTGTTCTTCAAACCATGTTTTTGATCAGCAATACAAACACTATACACTCAGCTAATAGCTATAAATGCATGATCCCTTTTTAGCGAGTTCAAAAATACCAGGACAAATTTGTAATATTTTTGTGTACAATCAACTTGGCACGTTAATGCTACAAGCAGATAAGTTTAATCATAAAGATTGTAGACATTCCCTGATCCCTTATACAAATAATTTTTAAATGGATTTAAACTCATATAACATTAAAAAGTAAATAATGTATTAAATTTAAATAAAGAATAATCTGTTAAGTCCCTAATTATTCCTAATTTGCTGTCTCCTATCCGGTGCATGAAGTGCAGCACCTCTCCCCTTCCTCTGCACCCGCCGGCTTTAA
Organism: Mizuhopecten yessoensis; assembly: GCF_002113885.1. Taxonomy (NCBI): domain Eukaryota; kingdom Metazoa; phylum Mollusca; class Bivalvia; order Pectinida; family Pectinidae; genus Mizuhopecten; species Mizuhopecten yessoensis. The sequence goes on along the minus strand of NW_018475743.1, from coordinate 565 downwards.
AAGGCCACCATGAGACACTGCTACAGTTTACGAGACTAGGAAGTGTTGCCTCACGCATGAGGAGTGTTACATTTTAGTGGAGGTGTTTTAACAAACCTGCTTATAGAAATGTACTTATGTATACTACGACAAATATTCCCAAATTCTGATCAAACAAAACTTTTTTACATTCTATAACATATTGTTAACAGATTCACAACATTTTGTTCATTGTTTGTTAAATAATAACATAATTACTGTGAATAACTGTATGACGTCATAGGTTTTCAGTCTGTTGTTCATGAATATAAGTACCTTGTACGGGTTCAGATTACATCATGGGCTGGAGACCTAGTGTGGAGTGAGCAACCAGGACATGTTCTGTGAAAGAAACCTAAAATATCAGGCTTCAGTCTGCAATTTGTCACAATAATTTACACCATTTTTAAGTGTAAGTATTAGGTTACTAGGAGTATCTATAGTAGTAGTAGAAGGGGTGGAGGTGGGGGGAAGGGAGTAATGACTGGTTGAATTTTTAATGTTGACCAAGCTAAAATATATAGCAGTTGGGGGGGGGGGGGGGGGG
>NW_018475742.1:0-1028 GCF_002113885.1 Mizuhopecten yessoensis | reverse complement strand
ACAGGGGGCGAGAACACAAAGGTAGAGGAACAGGGGGCGAGAACCCAAAGGTAGAGGAACAGGGAGCGTGGCCACAAAGGTGGAGGAACAGGGGGCGAGAACACAAAGGTGGAGGAACAGGGGGCGAGAACACAAAGGTAGAGGAACAGGGGGCGAGAACACACAGACAGGAACTAAAGGCGAGAACAGACAGAGAGAGGAACAGAGGGTGAGAACACAAAGACAACAACGAAAGGCGAGAACACACAGAGAGAGGAACAGAGGGTGAGAACACAAAGACAACAACGAAAGGCGAGAACACACAGAGAGAGGAACAGAGGGAGAGAACACAAAGACAACAACTAAAGGCGAGAACACACAGCGAGAGGAACAGGGGGCGAGAACACAGAGACAGGAACTAAAGGAGAGAACACAGAGAGAGAGGAACAAGGGGCGAGAACACAAAGGTAGAGGAACAGGGGGCGAGAACACACAGACAGGAACAGAAGGCGAGAACACAGAGAGAGAGGAACAGGGGGCGAGAACTCACAGACAGGAACTAAAGGCGAGAACACACAGAGAAAGGAACAGGGGGCGAGAACACACAGACAGGAACTAAAGTCGAGAACACACAGAGAGAGGAACAGAGGGTGAGAACACAAAGACAACAACGAAAGGCGAGAACACACAGAGAGAGGAACAGAGGGAGAGAACACAAAGACAACAACTAAAGGCGAGAACACACAGCGAGAGGAACAGGGGGCGAGAACACAGAGACAGGAACTAAAGGAGAGAACACAGAGAGAGAGGAACAAGGGGCGAGAACACAAAGGTAGAGGAACAGGGGGCGAGAACACACAGACAGGAACTAAAGGCGAGAACACACAGAGAGAGGAACAGAGGGTGAGAACACAAAGACAACAACTAAAGGCGAGAACACACAGAGAGAGGAACAGGGGGCGAGAACACAGAGACAGGAACTAAAGGCGAGAACACACAGAGAAAGGAACAGGGGGCGAGAACACACAGACAGGAACTAAAGGCGAGAA
>NW_018475741.1:0-1028 GCF_002113885.1 Mizuhopecten yessoensis | reverse complement strand
AGTATTATTATTACAGAATAAAAACGTTTATTAATAAACATAAAAGGCAGTGTTTGTCATCAACTCGTGTTGACTCGTATTGGTCGTAGTCAACAGATCTACTAGAACACTCATTTTCATTTTTTTTTCTTATTTTTTTTCCAAAAGTTTACAACTTATAGGTACAGGATATTACTACAACCATACATATTCAATACATGCTTACCAGGGCGGCAGTTTGTATATGTAAACAAATAAGTGGCATGCATTTTAAATGAATGAAGTACTACTTATAAAATAAGTAACATGTATTTGAATGAATGTACATCATCAGTGATATACTAGTTAAAGAAAAATAATAAAAATAATGTATTGAAGGAGAACGCAGTGGTGTTAGTTCATACATTAAAATTTATTTTCAGATTATCTCTCAACATAAATGATTTGTGCAGAAACTTTCCAAATTTGCATAATTCAGATGTATTGCTAGATTTCAAAAGACTGATGAATTTAAACATGCTGGGTATCAACCAGTAATATTTTATCATATGAATATGTCCATGTATCTGAAAAGATGGACATTTAAGCACAAAGTGGTATTCGTCCTCAATATCTAAATTGCATAATTTACAGATTCTTAGGTTCCTTGGTACATTTCTATATCTACCTTGCTCAATTTCTAGCTGGTGACTGGACATTCTGAGTTTCGTAATGACTTTTCTGTACTTGAATTGGATAGGTTTCCCCAGATAAATTTTCATATCAAAACTTTGTGCATATATTAGGTGTCTATACATACTACATTTGGTCGATTCAGCTATACGACTCCTTATTTCCTGGACACAACAATCAAAAAGTCTTTGTTTAATAATATCCAGTGCACTTTTTACATTTATTGTCACCTGGGTGTCCCAGATATAACTCAGTCCCATAGTATACAGTTCATTTTTTATATCTCTCAACCAGTTATATTTATCACTAACATTTAACCTATCCATAAGATTATTATATATTTCAGTCATAATACAATTCTGACTATGTACTAATTT
>NW_018475740.1:0-1028 GCF_002113885.1 Mizuhopecten yessoensis | reverse complement strand
CTGTGAAATGGCATACTCTTGATATCAAGTGTATGGGTTCCCTATTTAGCTAAAAGAAGTCGTTTGAAGTATTGAAATAACTGAAGGTTATTATTGTAAGCAAACTTTGTCAAGCTCTATCCAAGGGAGCTTAAACAGCCAAATATCATGATTTTAGGAATTTCATTTCTTCAGAAGTCATTTTAATTTGATTACCTTTTTGACATCTGTCACCTTGACAGTAAGTCAAGGTCACTCTTGTATTTCAACCAAATGTATTATGAAGTATGCATCCTGAGACCTGGGAGTTTTAGATGTTATGCAAGAGACCAAGAGGGCCTGTTTCACTCACATTTAATAGGATGTAGTGAAATATCCTCATTAAAAATATATTGAAGTTAATGCAGACACTAGGCATAAACTCACATTGTACCATCAGACCAGGTAAATAAATAATGAAAGGTGTAGCCCCAATTTGCTACTAAATAGCAAAGCTAAAAATAGCTTTAATAGAACTATTGATGAAAGGATTTTGCAATGATTGCATGCACATGCCTTCTGGATGACTTGTTTTCATTGAATGTATATATTATATATCCTTTATCTCTTGACAAGAGAAGAAATAATGTTATTACTAAGATTATTAAGTTAAATGAGGTGTGTAAAGAAAGAAGAGAACATGTATAAAAGTGTGACAGTATGTACTGTACATGTGTTAACATGTCTGTGATTGTATATAATATACATGTGTAATACCTGTCTGTGATCATTAGTAAATGTGTAATACCTGTCTGTGATCATTAGTACATGTGTAATACCTGTCTGTAATAGTGTACATGTGTAATACCTGTCTGTGATTGTATATATATATATACATGTGTAATACCTGTCTGTGATCATTAGTACATGTGTAATACCTGTCTGTGATAGTGTGTACATGTGTAATTCCTGTCTGTGATCATTAGTACATGTGTAATACCTGTCTGTGATAGTATGTACATGTTTTATACCTGTCTGTGATAGTGTGTACATGTGTAATACCTGTCTGT
>NW_018475739.1:0-1028 GCF_002113885.1 Mizuhopecten yessoensis | reverse complement strand
AACTCGTTTTATTCATAGAAATAAGCCAGACATAGCAATGCAAACAAACGAAACTTTACTCTTTTTGTTGGCTTAAAACACGTTGAACTCTTATTCCGATAAAAATGCTACAAGTGTAACGCAGAAAAAAACGATTTCGTATATATTAATATCAAACACAAACAACTGTATATTGACATAAAATATTGAAGCGTTTTGATATTTTAAAAGTGGTTTGGTTTCTTAAAATACTGATACAATAACACTGACACCGTTCTAATGAAGAAGACAATGTTTCTTCAACTCTACCTTCAAACATCAATTAAGAAGTCAATACCATATTTCTTCTTAAATGAGTCAATGATACTTACTTCTAGATAAAAACGGTTTCAAAAATCGTGTAATAAATCATATATGTTCATATGAAGTTTTATCAAACATGATAACAGGGGCATATAATTATTTTATCTATTTAGGAAATAGCAAAATTCGTCGAACTTGAAAATAAATATGAACAAGGAACGACGATTAAACAAATCACAATCCTGAAAGGAAAAGTCTTGTGAAGATCTTAATGGTAAACAATGAAAGAACTCGGAGGGAGAAATGATCTTAATAGTAAACAATGAGAGAACTCGGGGGAGAAATGATCTTAATAGTAAATAATGAGAGAACTCGGAGGAGAAATGATCTTAATAGTAAACAATGACAGAACTCGGAGGAGAAATGATCTTGTTAGTAAACAATGAGAGAACTCGGGGGGAGAAATGATCTTAATAGTAAACAATGAGAGAACTCGGGGGAGAAATGATCTTAATGGTAAACAATGAGAGAACTCGGAGGAAAAATTNTAAACAATGAGAGAACTCGGGGGGAGAAATGATCTTAATAGTAAATAATGAGAGAACTCGGGGGGAGAAATGATCTTAATAGTAAACAATGAGAGAACTCGGGGGAGAAATGATCTTAATGGTAAACAATGAGAGAACTCGGGGGGAGAAATTATCTTAATAGTAAACAATGAGAGAACTCGGGGGGAGAAATGATCT
>NW_018475738.1:0-1028 GCF_002113885.1 Mizuhopecten yessoensis | reverse complement strand
ATGTTCTGAAACTGTTCCAGAACCTATGAAGGACAGTTCTAGAACTGTTCTAGAAATTTTCACAGGGGATATTACTCCGTACCTAATGTGTACTGTGTACCATATTACTCCGTACCTAATGTGTACTGTGTACCATANATGTGTACTGTGTACCATATTACTCTGTACCCCATGTGTACTGTGTACCATATTACTCCGTACCTAATGTGTACTGTGTACCATATTACTCTGTACTCCATGTGACTGTGTACCATATTACTCTGTACCTAATGTGTACCATATTACTCTGTACCTAATGTGTACTGTGTACCATATTACTCTGTACTCCATGTGTACTATGTACCATATTACTCTGTATTCCATGTGTACTGTGTACCATATTACTTTGTACCCCATTTGTACTGTGTAACATATTACTCTGTCCTCCATGTGTACTGTGTACCATATTACTCTGTACCACATGTGTACTGTGTACCATATTACTCCGTACCTAATGTGTACTGTGTACCATATAACTATGTACCCCATGTGTACTGTGTACCATATTACTCTGTACTTCATGTGTACCGTGTACCATTTTATTCTGTACCTAATGTGTACCATATACTCTGTACCTAATGTGTACTGTGTACCATATTACTCTGTACCCCATGTGTACTATGTACCATATTACTCTGTACTCCATATGTACTGTGTAACATATTACTTTGTACCCCATGTGTACCGTGTAACATATTACTCTACTCCATGTGTACTGTGTACCATATTACTCCGTACCTAATGTGTACTGTGTACAATATTACTCTGTACCCCATGTGTCCTATGTACCATATTACTCTGTACCTAATGTGTACTGTGTACCATATTATTCCGTACCTAATGTGTACTGTGTAACATATTACTCTGTACCCCATGTGTACTGTGTACCATATTACTCCGTACCTAATGTGTACTGTGTACCATATTACTCTGTAACCCATGTGTAATGTGTACCATATTACTCTGTACCCCATGTGTACTGTGTACCA
>NW_018475737.1:0-1028 GCF_002113885.1 Mizuhopecten yessoensis | reverse complement strand
ATTGGTACTAGTGTCTCCTGGATCTATACATTGGTACTAGTGTCTTCTGGATCTATACATATGTACTAGTGTCCCCTGGATCTGTACATTGGTACTAGTGTCTCCTGGATCTATACATTGGTACTAGTGTCCCCTGGATCTATACATAGATACTAGTGTCTCCTGGATCTATGCATTGGTACATGTATCCCCTGGATCTATACATTGGGACTAGTGTCTCCTGGATCTATACATAGATACTAGTGTCCCCTGGATCTATACATTGGTACCAGTGTCTCCTGGATCTATACATGAGTACTGGTGTCCCCTGGATCTATACATTGGTTCTAGTGTCTCCTGGATCTATACATGAGTACTGGTGTCCCCTGGATCTATACATAGATACTAGTGTCCCCTGGATCTATGCATTGGTACTAGTGTCTTCTGGATCTATACATATGTACTAGTGTCCCTTGGATCTGTACATTGGTACTAGTGTCCCCTTTATCTATACATTGGTACTAGTGTCTCCCGGATCTATACATTGGTACTAGTGTCCCCTGGATATATACATTGGTACATGTATCCCCTGGATCTATACATTGGTTCTAGTGTCTCCTGGATCTATACATTGGTACCAGTGTCTCCTGGATCTATACATTGGTACCAGTGTCTCCTGGATCTATACATGAGTACTAGTGTCCCCTGGATCTATGCATTGGTACTAGTGTCTCCTGCATCTATACATTGGTACTAGTGTCTTCTGGATCTATACATATGTACTAGTGTCCCTTGGATCTGTACATTGGTACTAGTGTCCCCTGGATCCATACATTGGTACTTGTATCCCCTGGATCTATACATTGGTGCTAGTGTCCCCTGGATCTATACATTGGTAATAGTGTCCCCTGGATCTATACATTGGTTCTAGTGTCTCCTGGATCTATACATTGGGACTAGTGTCTCCTGGATCTATACATATGTACTAGTGTCCCCTGGATCTGTACATTGGTACTAGTGTCCCCTGGATCTATACATTGGTACTAGTG
>NW_018475736.1:0-1027 GCF_002113885.1 Mizuhopecten yessoensis | reverse complement strand
CATATTTGACCCCTGTGACCTTGAAACTTAGTCAAGGTCATTTTATGAGGGAACTGTATAGCACTCCATCCCAAGAAACATGTACTGGCCAAATATCATGACCCTAGGTCCTCCAGTTATTCAGAGGAAGTCGTTCAAAAGAAAAAGTTGACGGACGGACGACGCAGTATAGCATAAGGGCCATGTGAGCAAAAATGTTTTCATGTTTTTTCGGTCAACTACACAAAATGAGCCATGTTCCGTGTGAAATGCATTGAAGATTATATTCAAATCCAATTTGAACTTTTTATGAAATACTATACATCATACCCTAAAAAAGCTAATAAGCAAGAGTGGCAAGTTTACTGAAGCAAAAGAACAGTTAAAGTCTGTCACACCAGGATATCATTGTACCACGCTTCATTAACGTAATCACAAATTAAGTCATCTTCATTGTTCCGAAATGTGAGTAACTTTGTGCATATTTTCCAAGGGAAATAATAAGTAACCCGAAGTTACAGTTTTTCCGGTAAAAACATCAGGGCAGAGCTGTCAGTTTGATTACAATCGAATGCAATATATATTTTCTTTTTCATTGTATATATGAAAAGAAAAGTACCTGATATTCGATATAAAATCCATTTTCAAAGAAATATTCAAAATGACCGCCTACAGACAGGCAACACTAAAAATTCAAATAATTTTCAGATATTTCTCAGAGTACATTTTGAACACTTATAAAACGCAATAAGCTAATTAGCTCTTGAACAACGAACCCATGTGGTTCAAAATTTACCAAAACTGTCATACACATAACGAGGTAATTTGTCATATACATAATAAAGTAAACTGTCATATACATAATGAAACTTGGTACAGCGAGTCCGTTAAATTACACATATTTCGCAGGTAACTTTGCATCTTTGTTAGTATTTACATTGCAAACTGGCACAATTAAGCTTAACCCTTTCACCCCTAGGTAACTTTAGTAGACGCTACCATACACTGATCTGGATGAGTCCATTATGGTCTACAGTGGTGAAAGGTT
>NW_018475735.1:0-1027 GCF_002113885.1 Mizuhopecten yessoensis | reverse complement strand
CCCACTACAAACAGAACACAATACATCTCCAACACGCAGGCAGGCATATACTCATAGGGAGATATTAGCCAGGTGACATAGGACTAGAAGGTCGCTCCTGGTAATGCAGCTCCTGCGAACTTCTCAAAATTGTATTGATTGATGAACATTGTAGATGCTAATTGTATTGATTGTATAATTTGTATATTAATGTAATGTCAAGAGCTTTAGAGTGGCTTATTCTAGCAAGATAGGGCGCTATATAAAATGTTGTATATATATATGTTTTGTATTCATACTTCAGTGTCATGTACTCTGTGGTATACCTTATAATATTTTGTATTATAACAACCAGCGACAATCTTAGTGCAATGTTTTGAATATTCACTCTTTTTTCTAAAATCAAGGATCATTACACTGTACAACGTAATTTATTATTGCAAATGCCAGAGGTGAATACTACTTGCAGAGATTTAATGCAAACTGGGAAAAACAAGATGCGACTAAAGAGCTGGTGGACTAATTTTAAAAAACAAATGTACTAATATACTTTCACACATATTACATACTGTACATTTATTGACAATTGTAAATACGCTATTAGTGAATAAATTATATTGAAACTCCCCGGTACTTTGGCAATATATTTTCCTGATCTGGAAAGTCATATTTGTAATTATTATATTATCATCTTTTGTCTTTGGTATCAATCCATATAATTCATTTAATTAAATAGAATATTTTTGAAGCAAGATATTAATGCCGATCAATTCCTTTTCTATTTCATTTCTTTCTTCTTTCTTGCTTCTCTTTGATTCTTTCATTTTTTTAGTAAATACATCAGATATAGTAATTACAAGAAACATGTTTTTTTGTAGATAAAGTGTTGGTGTGTGTGAGTGAAAGCATATAGGAGCGAATATATCTGTATGTGCTTAAGTGCAATACATACTTTGGTTCCGTAAGCACGTGTATATGTAGTCAGATGTACAGTTGTGTGACTGCACAACGCACCAAAAATACCGTGCGCACACCGTGTATACATCGT
>NW_018475734.1:0-1027 GCF_002113885.1 Mizuhopecten yessoensis | reverse complement strand
GTACGGTACTCACCGCAAGCTCTAGTTTGCGTTCAAGTATCGCATGTGTCATACAGTTTCAGCATAGTGTTTACACCTCACGTGTTGACTTGCTCTCCCGCACATTAGATCCATGCACAATCAGTCTGATGTGCCAAATACGAATATCTTTATGCGTACTACAATGATATGTAACAACGGGCTCCTATGTTATCGTATATAACATCTGGATTATAAGTTTGAAAATTACTATAATATTGATTAAAATCTTTCCTGGGGCCCTCTTCAGGCACCCAGTAATACATACATACATCCCATAGAATAGTAAATTGATTTATTAATATTTCAATGGAATTTAATAAGACATCATGAAGAAATATGAAGGATAAAAATTAGCGACAATGAATTTTAGGTTAAACATAGCTTATTTTTATAGTGTGAAAATGTGTTGAATATATATACATTACATATTATTAAAAGGGACCATTCACCATGGTATTTGAATTACTGCATAACAGGAATAAGAAGATTGGTATAAATAATAACATAATTCGAATTCATCACACTCATGCCTATGACATAATAACGAAGAAAAACGTTTTACTGAATTGACCTTCTGAGTTCACCTACCTTTAAGATGGCCATCTGTTTGTTCGCATTTTCCGCTCAATTGACAGGTAAGGTCACACGCTGGTCTCGACCTTCCAACTTCTAGGGGTGCATGACGAAGCAAACAAACAAATGTTTACGCATACAAATATACTGTTCTTCTTTACAAAGTTGATGGTATATATAAGCTTATTATTTGATTATATAATTACATAAATATCATATGGACATCAATTACGGAGTATTATATTGATAAAATGATATGTTTAAAGATAAAGATAAAGATATGAAGTATGGTAATGATTTAAGTAAACTAAGACTTCGATAATTTACAGAAGAATACTACATTTTTATAAAATGAATCATAAGTGACGGTATATAGCGTTTCTACTTAAAGAAATTCTCCTCCAATGGGTGTTTGTAACAAAGGTTTGAGTAT
>NW_018475733.1:0-1027 GCF_002113885.1 Mizuhopecten yessoensis | reverse complement strand
TATCAATAACATAAAACTATATGACCATCACCAAGATATCAATAAAATGTAAAAAAATCAGGCCCTAGGTTTGGATTATTGTTGATTCCAGTAAATGAATCACGACCTTATCAAATTCGCACGGACTTCGTTTATCTTAGAGGAGGCCTGATTGTCAACATGAAAGCACATTACAAGGTGGTATGTAATTCGTAAATATTAACAACGTTATTCTCTCAGTGTTTTTTTTTCCAGTCAATCAGATTTAGAACGTACCCATGACATCATATGTTTATCTTTAAATTTTGTGGAAATATTGCAATTGTGCAGGTATACCCTTAGCATCATTAAAACGTATTTATAACTATACACTGTTAATTCCTGCCGAGACAGACAGCCAGAACTTCATTCGATATAGTCGACTTTCGTCACAAAAAGACTATGTCCTTCATTTCATCTTGGCGCAATTATAGTTTATATATCTACAAAATTAAGTTGAAATCCGATTACTCTAACTTTAGAATTTGTCTTATTTCATCCCATTTCCCCTAAAGACAATACCCATTTTCCCTCAGGCGTGATGTAAGTTCAACATTTACGTACTCCTACAACTTACATGTTACATCTAGTCCGGCCTTAAACTTCTCCCATCCTTTTAATTTGACCCTTTCTCCAAGTAGACGCAGGAATTTATCAAATGCCGCATTTCCATGTTCTGCAACAGTAAAAGAAATCAGATTCGTACAGTTTGATATGTCCTTTTACCTCAAAATGACACATTTTAACAGTAGGAAGAAGTTCTAATTATACCTAGTACACAGATAAGCGCCATCAGGTCACACACACAATTACAATATCGGTGAAATGGCAGGAGACGTAGGAACATACGTACTATTATTATTGTGTTAAACGATTAAAATATTACTATAGTTGTAAACTGACCGAAAGCATACGAACATATATACCAGTACTATAGTTGTAAACTGACGAAAGACATACGAAAATATATACCATTACTATTGTTGTAAACTGACAGAAGACATACGAA
>NW_018475732.1:0-1027 GCF_002113885.1 Mizuhopecten yessoensis | reverse complement strand
GAAGCAAACAAACTAAACAATGTACAGCACTATATGGCTATATCGGCCATCAATTAGTCCTAAGGGTCAAAAAAGTTTAAAACCCATGTCTACAGCGCCAGACACATATGGAGATATACAGCATAGTTTTTAAAATGATATATCATTTTCTCTTAAAGCAGTATTTTCAAAACGTGCAAGAATGTATTCCTGCTAGGAGGTCACAACCAACTTCGTATTTCACATTGACTACACTATCTTGGTGTTGAAGCCATTCAAGCTAGCGTTAATAATCTGTACTACTTTCATTGCTAAAAAAATACCGGTAGGATAGTCAGATATTTTTGCATTAGATTTGCCTGAAAATGAACCAAAGTAGAGAACACAAATGAAACGAAATACCTGCAAAAACCTAGCAGAGATGGAAATATGTATATTACGATATTGATGTTTGTTAAAGGATTGGTTTTTATGACGATATTTTCCCAGATTTGTTTTTGACTTCCTAACAAGTGATCTTGCTGATCCAACCCAGAAATGCGCAAGTAGGCTCCATTCGACAAATAAACTAACCAATGAATTACGTAAGAATATCAAGATAGGACAATGCAGTTTTCTTATTATTAATCATACCAATATTCAGTCAAAGCTATTACTTTTTATAGTGCAAAATAGTCTTTAAAATAAGGTTATCAGGTGTCCTATGATAAATAACAACTAAGATTAAATAAACACCCTATGGCTATATCGTCATTACTACGATACTGAACGACAGTATGTTCACTTAACAATCTCCAATAGTTGTATTACATATTTATGTATGTATTTATTGGTATACCGATGCTAGATACGATTCTTACGTTGTACTTCTTTTTTCTCTAAGTTATTATACTAAGTTGACAGTTTTAACAGTTTTATTACATGCGCCTACACACGTGTCTATATATATATAGCGATAACTAGTTTTAAATGTCCATGCTTTATTTATATATACATAACTTAATCCACCTTTTTATGATCCGGTTTCTCCCTTAATTGTTGTGTATCA
>NW_018475731.1:0-1027 GCF_002113885.1 Mizuhopecten yessoensis | reverse complement strand
ACATTGTATATACACGAGTGTTCACCGTAAAACCCTCGTGAGCAAACACATGGTACAGTCTAAGGCCTCTCCGTAGAAATCAGTGTTAAATATCTGACTTTGCTTAAGCAATCTGAACGAAATAGGACATTCCACTACCTGAAGGGTTGATAGCATAGTTGACGTTGTATCCCTATATATAGAAAGTACTGAATGGAACATCAAGTATATTGCATTCTTATCCCCTACAAACTATTACACGTATATATGGAATTTTAGACAAACTCGGTTCACAGACCATGTTTCGTCTGCATATATGTTATATGTGATGTCTCCATTTTTGACGTCATCAGTTGATTTTTTTTTTAGACAAGTCAGTTCTGTTTTTGAATGTGAACAAACAGGTTCTGTAGATGATGTACAGAGTCCATGATGGTAGACTTAACATCAATATGACTATGTGTACGTGTATAGTTTATCATTCTTATTGATAAAGCAAAACCTGGTAAAAAAGTTTCGAATTATTTCTTACATTATAAATATGATCATAAAAGATGTACTTAATAAAAACAATTAAATGATGGTAATTAGATAGGTTTGTGTCTTTATATATTATTTATGATTTTAGTTTTATCTATCTATTTCAAATTATAGAAATTATCGATATTTTTATTCGTACAGCATTATTTGCAACAAAAATTCGAAATGAACACACGTACTCAACTTGTGGAAATCCCAAAAATGGTGGACAAACATAATTATCTTACTAATATGTGTCTAATAAATATCTGTGCAGGGTAAACGATTTATTGTTTTCCTAAACGTGAAGCTAACCATTAGCTTTATACATTGTATTTCTCCTCTCCTGGGGACGATTATGATAGTCGCTCACGTATACACGAGTGTTCACCGCAAAACCCTCATGAACAATATACACATGGTACAGTCCAAGGCCTCTCCGTAGACATCAGTGTTAAATATCCGACTTTTACCAGGTGGTAAACTATTAGGCCTAGACCCCGCCCATAGCTGGACAGTGCTCTATAAA
>NW_018475730.1:0-1027 GCF_002113885.1 Mizuhopecten yessoensis | reverse complement strand
GACAACAAATTAAGATTTTCAGACCATGTCAATATAACAGTTACAAAGGCTAACCAAATCCTGGGTACTATCTTCCGTACTTTCACATATATGGACGCAGTTATGTTTACTCTATTGTACAAATCACTCATCAGACCACATTTAGAATATGGAACACCTATATGGTCCCCAAACTTTATCAAAGACAAAATCTTCATCGAAAATGTGCAAAGAAGGGCTACAAAACGGATCAAGAATATATCAAATCTACCATATGATGAAAGGCTGCGAAAACTGGGACTGCCTACACTCGAATATAGAAGGGAAAGAGCAGACTTAGTCGAAATCTATAAGATCCTAAATAATATCGACCATGTAGATCATGAACATATGTTTAAACCGGCATCAAATGTGAGGACCAGGGGGCATCCAAAAAAGCTGTTCAAGAAACCGTTTCGCCTTGAAGTAAACAAAAATGTCTTCAGCAATAGAACAATAACAACATGGAACAGTCTTCCGGAAGTGGTTGCTACAGCAATGAACCTACAATCAAAATCGTTACGGCGTCAACAAGCCGTGTTAAAAAAGAACACGACCACAGACCGAACGGTTGCTTCAGCGTGTCACTCACTGCATCTGGCTCGTCGATTGGTCGATAGAATGTTTGAGGTCGGTGTCGACCTTGATTTCAGAAGCAGTGTACAACATTGTATCTTTTTCGGAGACTTGTTGTTTGTGCGCATTGTCAACTTGAGATAACGCATACACGTACATGGAAATGTAAAATTTACATTGCATGTACATGTTTCAAACCATGTGTCATGACTTGAGTGTTTCATTAAATGTATACCTATCCACATTTCGTGAACTGTAATGGTATGTATGATTACAAGAGGGCAAAAGGAAGAATATTACACATGCTGGAAAGCTGTCCATACCGGCCGCTGCACTGAAAAGTAATACAGAACGGTGCAAGATTCGACAACTCGTTCATACCTGTTTTAATATATTTGTAAATTATATAATAACAGTAATGTGTACGAAAACG
>NW_018475729.1:0-1027 GCF_002113885.1 Mizuhopecten yessoensis | reverse complement strand
GTCTGTCATTATCAACATACCAAAGTCTGTCTCTACCACCATACCGAAGTATGTCACTATCACCATACCAAAGTCTGTTACTACCAAAATACTAAAGCCTGTCACTACCACAAACCAAAGTCTTTCATTACCACTATAACAATGTCTGTCATTGCCACCATACCAAAGTCTGACACTACCACTAAACATAAGTCTGTCACTACCGCTAACCTAAGTTTGTCACTACCACCATACCTAAGCCTGTCACTACCACTATACCAAAGTCTGTCACTACCACCATACCAAAGTCTGTCACTACCATAATACCAAAGTCTGTCGCTATTACCATACCTAAGTGTGTCACTACCACCAAACCAAAGTCTGTCAATACTACCATATCTAAGTTTATCACTACCACCATACCAAAGTATGACACTACCATCATACCAAAGTCTGTCACTACTTCCATACCAAAGTTTGTCACTACCACCATACCAAAGTCTGTCACTACCACTAACCTAAGTCAGTCACTACCACCATACCAAAGTCTGTCACTACCACTAAACATAAGTCTGTCACTACCAACCATACCAAAGTCTGTCACTACCATCCTACCAAAGTCTGTCACTACCACCATATCAAAGTCTGTCACTACCACCATACCAAAGTCTGTCACTACCACTATACGAAAGTCTGTCACTACCACCATACCCAAGTCTTTCACTACCACTATACTAATGCCTGTCACTACCACCATACCATTGTCTGTCATTCTCAACATACCAAAGTCTGTCTCTACCACCATACCAAATTCTGTCACTACCATCATACCAAATTCTGTCAATACCACCATATCTAAGTCTATCACTACCACCATACAAAAGTCTGTCATTACCACCATACCATAGTATGTCACTACCCCCCTACCAAAGTCTGTCACTACCACCATATCAAAGTCTGTCACTACCACCATACCAAAGTCTGTCACTACCACCATACCATAGTATGTCACTACCACCCTACCAAAGTCTGTCACTACCACCATACC
>NW_018475728.1:0-1026 GCF_002113885.1 Mizuhopecten yessoensis | reverse complement strand
CTGACATTCTGCTACCACTAGCCCTCCACCACTGGGTCGAGGGTTACGTGGGGCAGGCATCAGGTACTTGACGTAGGTCGGTTGTTGTTTCTCCGGGAACTCACTCCGGCTTTCCTCTACCAATAAAACCGGGCACGTCCTTGCATGGCCATCGGTGTTAATATTATTGTGGAATACAAAACGAGGGTGAGATAAGTTTAAAAACAGTAATTATTTTGTCCATCAGTCAAATGTTTCACCATAACATAAACGTTTTTAATGATAACATTCATTCTACCATATGCATTTTTAATTCAATGCTCTAGTGCTTTTTACTATATCATCCAATGAGTATAAATTAAAGAAGGCTGTTCGTTCACGTGTGCAAATTGGTCGGCGAGTTTTGAAGTCCATCGATCGATGAAAAGCCCTCAATTTAAAAGGAATATCGATATAATGATTTGATAACCTAACAACTTTCAACAACATATCGACAATCCAACCGAATGTTTTTCTAGCAGCTGGTGACAATATGCAGATGTAGGTTCCTATCCTTAGATGGAGTACAGGTTATTAATTAAGATCACGTGTTCTACTAGAAACATAAGTTTTGTCAACATACCAGACATACAGTAATGCAGCTAGTATACAATTACTTACGATACTTACAAAAAATAAATACGAAATAATGAGAGATATTTTTATAAGTTTTTATCACATTATGAATCATAGGTACGACAATTATTCATATTTCAATATTTTTTCCAAAAAAGGAATTGTTTTGACAATATTTCTTAATAAATATTTAAATGTGGCCATAATTCATTATTAACAAAACTAAATATCATCAAGACTGCGTACAAATTCTAGATACCCGTATTTTGTCCAAGCCATGGAAGCTTCCAGAAATTGCAGTTGAGTTTTATATATCAAACCATTGTATTACAATCAGTTTAGAAGTTTTTGTATCTCATGCAGCCTAACGTCATATACATGTTTGCCTTCTTAAGGATGTACTCTTCTGAGGTTTCAATCACGTTCAAGTCT
>NW_018475727.1:0-1026 GCF_002113885.1 Mizuhopecten yessoensis | reverse complement strand
TCCTTGTCTTGTTCAAATCTTACCTTGACTTTGTTCTGGACTTTTTATGAATCATTGAAGATATGTATCCTTGTTCCAAACATTATTATACACTGTTGTATATACTGTACACATATATATCTCACAATGTGCGAGATGATAGGTGACGCTATGTTACTAACAAAACAATTGCATTATGTTATCAAAGCGGAAGAGGTCTATAAATACACCAGATTCATAGCAAACAGAACAAAAGTAGCATTACTGTTTATTGTATCATGGCATACTTCTTTTGATAAATCACATCGACTTCGAATCGGATTTTGACGACCTGGCAAGAAAAATGTGGTAAAACACGGCCAAAACGACGTATTCAGGTCGTCTTGTTTTGATTTATTTTGAGCCTTTTTTGCAAGCTTGATTTATGTATTTATTCTTTTACGAATTGACAAACAAACCGAAAGCGAAAGTAAAACGTGACAGGAATAAGTAAAAAATGTATATGTTAAGCACATATTCAACATTTGTTCAATTGAATAACACATTTCAATTATGACTCAAACAAGGGCTGTATTTCGTTGGTTTTACGTTATCCTCATTTATTTAAGCGTCCTATTAACAACTACGACAAGATGAAGACATACATCCATGTGTGTGAAGTATACGGTTTACAGGTGTATTTGACTCCTTGTGCAATTCCATTATGACGGGCACCCCTGCATGTCTGGGATAGATAAAATAATTCTGCTGCCGTTACCCGCTGTATGTATCGTAAAAAGGCGACATATGCTATACCCCTTTGCAAAATTTGTGATTTGCATTTGTGCCCACTACTTGGGAACAAAAAAGCGACCAACATAAACCTGCTGCACCGATATTTGGGATCAAACACGCATACAAAACACACATGGAGGCAATCTTATCTGTACAGTTGATACATGTGTATAAGAAGATCCGAGGTATTTAATGCTAGGCGGACGCGACGCTGGATTCGAATTTATGTAAAGGCGGCGGTGTAACAAGCGTTCGTCGGATTGGCCGGTATCG
>NW_018475726.1:0-1026 GCF_002113885.1 Mizuhopecten yessoensis | reverse complement strand
AGGTACCAAGCCCACTCGTTAAAGCTATTATGTTGTCAGCAACAAGTTTCAGTGTCATTTAAATCATCAATATATTCCTAACAGATTGATGATTTTCATCAACTTCTTTGGCCAAAGTGCTTTCGCTTTTTATGACATTACTACAGAGAACTTTTCTTTGGTAACTTTTATTTTTGTGTTTCTCAAGACATTTTTTTTAAACTGATTTAGATGTGTCTGCTGTGTAAAAATGAGAACAATTATTAAAGAAGCTTCATCTAGTTCGAATAAGCCCTGAGCTTAAAACACAGTATAAAGGCTTGTATACAAATTAAAGTTTGTGGTTCACATATTTAATTGATTATTATCTTTCACAACTGATGTGTTGTCAGTTTTGTTACTCAAGTACACAATATATGTATTTGTATTTATGTGAGAAAGTTGGAACATGTTTCATATGAATCACACTTAGATAGAACCAAGAGCCTGCAACACATCCTTTTGCTGTAGGTTAACAAAATAAAGTGATGCACTTCAAGTAATTAATTATTTCACTTGGGTCAATTTCACTTAGTAATATATACTTTGGGAAAATAGGTCATAACAAACATGTTTACATGTACAAGCAAATGTAAAGTTTTCACAGAATATGAGAGTTTATTATCAAATGTCTAATAATAAAGTTCATATACTTGATTTTATATAATATATACAATGAGCAGGGCTAAGTTGAACCATTTCATAAGTCAAATAAAATTTGCCTTCAGCTTTTGGAAAGTCAAAAGCATATCAAGTTGACATGTTCATGGAGAGACAAAACAAATACTTATTGAGGATCATCTTGCATTGAAGCCCTACATTATGTGAATAGGCGTGAACACGACCATATCTCTGAAATTGTAGTATTTGTATTCTGAAAATGGTTGTTAATCAGTGTGTTTTTGATAACGGCCGCCATTTAGCCTTGGATTACCGATCGTGGGTGGGTTCATGAATGCATGCTATTCTCGGTAATTGATCATAAATATGTAATAATTTGTTTACATA
>NW_018475725.1:0-1026 GCF_002113885.1 Mizuhopecten yessoensis | reverse complement strand
AAGAATAGTCTAAATGTACACTGTCACACATACATATAGGTTAATAATAGTAGTCTAAATGTACATTGTCGCACATACATATAAAATAATGTAAGTTGTAATGCAAAAATGATTGTTGCTACAATCAAGGTTACTTACAGAAGTCGATATGTACGCTGTCTCACTGACATTTGTGTTACTAAGAGTAGTCTATATGTACGCTATCTCACATACATATATGTTACTAACAGTAGTCTAAATGTACACTATCACACATACATATATGTTACTAACAGTAGTCTATATGTACGGTCACACTGACATATATGTTACTAACAGTAGTCTATATGAACGCTGTCACACTGACATATATGTTACTAACAGTAGTCTAAATGTATGCTGTCGCACATACATATTTTACAAACAGAAGTCTATATGTACGCTGTCTCACATACACAAATGTTACTAACAGTAGTCTATATAAACAATGTCGAAGATACATATATGTTATAAACAGTAGTCTATATGTACGCTGTCGCACATACATATTTTACTAACAGTACTCTATATGTACACTGTCTCACATACATATATGTTACTAACAGTAGTCTATATGTGCAATATCTCAAATACATATATATTACAAACAGTAGTCCAAATGTACGCTGTCACACTGACATATATGTTCCTTACAGTAGTCCTGATGTACGCTGTCTCACATACATATATGTTATTAACAGTAGTCTAAATGTCCGCTGTCTCACATACACATATGTTACTAACAGTAGTCTATATGTACGCTGTCACACTGACATATATGTTCCTTATAGTAGTCCTGATGTACGTTGTCTCACATATATATGTTATTAACAGTAGTCTAAATGTCCGCTGTCTCACATACACATATGTTACTAACAGTAGTCTATATGTACGCTGTCGCACATAAACATATGTTACTAACAGCAGTCTATATGTACGCTGCCTCACATACATATATGTTATTAACAGTAGTCTATATGTACATTGTCCCACTCACATATATGTTAC
>NW_018475724.1:0-1026 GCF_002113885.1 Mizuhopecten yessoensis | reverse complement strand
CATGTCTGTATGTTAAGATGCTTTATGCATGTTTGGTATAACATGACTGTGTGTTAAGAACTTTGTGTGTGTTTTGTAAAACAGAAATGTGTGTTAAGATGCTTTATGCATGTTTGGTATAACATATCTGTGTGTTAAGAACTTAGTGTGTGTTTGTTATAACATACCAGTGTGAGTTAGGGAATCTTTGAGTGTGTTTGGTATAACATATATGTGTTAAGAACTTTGTGTGTGTTTGGTATAACATATCTGTACGTTAAGATGATTTGTGTGTACTTGGTATAATATATCTGTACGTTAAGATGATTTGTGTGTATTTGGTATAACATATATGTACGTTAAGATGATTTGTGTGTGTTTGGTATAACATGTTTGGTATAACATATCTGTGTGTTATGAACTTTGTGTTTGTTTTGGTATAACAGGTATGTGTATTAAGATGATTTCTGCATGTTCGGTATAACATATATGTATGTANGCATGTTCGGTTCGGTATAACATATATGTATGTTAAGATGCTTTATGCATGTTTGGTATAACATGTCTGTGTGTTAAGAGCTTTGTGTGTGTTTGGTATAACAAATTTGTGTGTTGTAATGCTTTGTGTGTGTTTGGTTTAACGTGTCTGTGTGTTAAGAAAATTTATGTGTGTTTGGTATAACACATCTGTGTGTTATAATGCTTTGTGTGTTTTGTTTAACATGTCTGTGTGTTAAGAATATTTGTGTGCGTTTGGTTTAACGTATCTGTGTGTTAAGAATCTGTGTGTGTTTGGTTTAATATGTATGTGTGTTAAAAGTGTTTGTGTGTGTTTGGTTTAACATGTCTGTGTGTTAGGAATCTGTGTGTGTGTTTGGTATAGCATATCTGTGTGTGTTAAGAATCTTTGTGTGTGCTTGGTAAAACATGTTTTTGTGTTAAGAATCTTTGTGAGTGTTTGGTATAACATATCTGTATGTTATGATACTTTGAGTGTGTTTAGTATAACATGTCTGTGTGTTATAACGTTTTGTGTGTGTTTGGTAT
>NW_018475723.1:0-1025 GCF_002113885.1 Mizuhopecten yessoensis | reverse complement strand
GGGTACTTCAGAGGTGATATTACGTTAAAACTAAGAATGGCACACATCATTTGGGACTTGTACCTGCGAAACAGTTGCAACATATTTCCTGAGATTCGTGGTCTTGATTAAATGTGGCATCTTCAGATTTGGAACTTGTTTGCACACTGAACTAAGGGCATCCCAACCTTTGAGATAGCTGTTTGATGAAGGAGCGGCAAAGAGGTATTTGTTGCAGGCCTGAACCCTTGCAGCCTCCCGATACTTGAGGAGACACTCAATGCCCTGGACCATATCTGCAGTTAGAATCACTGGTACCCTTCTGTTTCTTTTGCCCAAAATCTCAACAAGTTCTAATCTGGAATATATGGAAACAAGAAAAAGATAAAAGATAACTGACAAAGTTTACACAAATGAAGTATGTATAATAATGTCCAAAATGTAAAACAATCACTTTGTAAAAAAAGATAATGAGATAATCTATTGTAAACGGGCCTTTTTTGTTGATTTTGAATTGTTTACAAAATGAAATGTATATATATTGAATTTTTGAAAATGGTGTTTATTGGAAACCACTATTATCTAAAGAGGAACTTAGCTTGTTTGTACTGAACCCAGAAAAGCTTATATAACTGTGGTCTCACTCCAAATTAATGTACTATATATATTTTAAGAGCTTCTGGGTTTTGAGTTGAAGTCAGTCAGTTTAAAAGTTTAAAACAGGAAGTTGACATCACCGAAACAGCAGCTGACTGTCTCGACATGATATAGGCACAGACATGTTGCTTTGCATTTACAACTGGAATCTGTATCATATATCCTGACACTAATTCTATCAAAATATCATATAAAGTGACCTGTTGAGATATTGTAGTCCGACTCTTTAGTGAAAGCCAGTCAAGAAACTATGTTACTCTGGCAATAATGCTGTAATAGTATATATACATAAGTATACTTATATTAGAAGCTTATAGAGACCACAAAATGTATTTCTTCACTACAGTTGTTACCTTTTCATTAGCTTCTGTTCTATAGGCGCCAATGAC
>NW_018475722.1:0-1025 GCF_002113885.1 Mizuhopecten yessoensis | reverse complement strand
TATATCATGTCATTGTGTGTGTTCACGATCTGGTATGGTTTTCCATGTTTGTTTTCGTGTCCCGTCCCGTCCTGTACCCGATACAGTCTTTATTGATTTTGCTCATACTTTATACCAAAGTCGAGAATGAGAATACCTCAACTATGTCTGTTAGGGTTCTAAGGTCAAGGCAAAGGTCACCGTAAATATTTATAGATATATGTCAAACAATGACACCAATACACACGGGAGCGGCGCATTCATATCTTACATACATTTTACAGTTTTCTTTCTGTTTATCCCAATGTCATATACAGGGCAACTATAATGTTATCTTAAATAATCTATATAATACAAATTATCTTACATAATCTATATAATACAAATTATCTTACAAAATAGTAAACGGAGAAAGTCATCTCACTTTATCTCTTTATATCACAAAACATGCAGGCAGTTTAATTTCTCACAATTATATTTTTTTCATTTGATGTGTCTCCAAATTTGCCGAAGTCCTTCCATTGAATCTGTCTCTTGACTGAACATATCAAAATGCGTATACATGACTAATTGTACAACGTCAATCGTGCGTCCCTCATCGACTAGTTTCATTATCCTTCTTATAATCGGGTTTCTGCCAAATATGGCACAAAGACTAAGGAAC
Organism: Mizuhopecten yessoensis; assembly: GCF_002113885.1. NCBI lineage: Eukaryota > Metazoa > Mollusca > Bivalvia > Pectinida > Pectinidae > Mizuhopecten > Mizuhopecten yessoensis. The sequence continues at coordinate 382 of NW_018475722.1, read as the reverse complement.
CAAATGGTGAAGGGAGAACAGTTTATCCTGTCTAGGGGCTGAGTTTCGGGCACAGTATTGGGAAATAGGGGCATGTTTTAATGAAAGTTATAGGACGCACGAAACCAAGCTAAATCCTATTCTTAGCAGTAGCGATCTAGACCTCGAACGGATTACGCCAAAACTCAATGGAGTTTACAAATCAAGTAGGGTTATCAACACACCAAATGTGGTAAGAAATAATGCAACTAAGCGTTATTCTCTTTTAGCAATGTTGGCCATAACCTCTGGTGGACCACGACAAACATTAATAGGGTGATTTGCATCCTATAGGGCAATCCTCACTCCAATTTTGAGCTCTTTAGTTATCAAGTCATCATCCAGTCAAGCGCTACAGACAGAT
>NW_018475721.1:0-1025 GCF_002113885.1 Mizuhopecten yessoensis | reverse complement strand
TTTTTGAACCAATGCAGTCAGTGTGTATATTAATGTTTTGATAATTATTTTTGATGTCTTTTTTCCAGAAGAAAGCTGTTCAACAGCTGGAGATGAATGTGAGGTGGGTTAATGTTCAGGATCTATAATGATGCTAACAACTAGCTGTGTAATGACACCGAATTAGATTATCTAAGTCCGTGGTAATGACCAGCCAGCCTTATTTCTGTTATGTTATCAAATAACACAAAGCCAAAAGTTGCTTCATATATATACAGAATGTTTGTGATGATATCTCAAAAGAAACATGAAATATGCATTCCATAAAATGTAACAGTTTATCTTTATTATATATACTTTGTAGTATTACCCTTGTCTGTATACATACTTCTGGCTGGTAAAAGATTTTGCACGTAGGTCAGTTATGTACCTTTATGTTTAGAACATGCCGCGTATGACCTTGACCTCTGTGACCTTGCTTTATGAATAATTATAATTCTTAAGTATGGTAGTGGAGCATTTGTGTTCTGCAGACACATATCTTATTTATCATTTAACTTCACATGATATTGATCAAATTGCAGCACTCGCAATTTGCTATCATAGAAAACAAAAATAACATTTCTTTGTTTTAAGATTAAACAGGCAAGGGCATATGATGACAGATCTTATTCAAAGTCATATTTTATCAAATCTAGCTGGAACAATGAATGTGTCAATGTATTTTAAGAGTTTTCATTGACTTAAGTAGAGGATATGAATTTCAAATGTTGTAACAAAAGATTTGTTTTAGCAGCTAAAACAAGTCTAAAACTATTGTATCAAAAGTGTTGAAGATTTAGTGTGTGATCAGTTAGGGTCCCAAATGCAATAACAGTCAACTATAGTTAAAATATGAGATTTTTAATTCATAACAAATGTTTTAGCCGAATCCAGCAGCAGTACAGTCAGTTAGAACAGGAATATAAAACAGCAGCCATGGGAGCCATGAAACGCAAGTCTAACAAGAAGAGGGTGAGTATACCTGTTAATGAGTATAACTTGTG
>NW_018475720.1:0-1025 GCF_002113885.1 Mizuhopecten yessoensis | reverse complement strand
AATCAAGCGTTGTTATAAAGAAACACTACACCAGTGACTAGAACCTAGTTCCGTTCCTAGAAAATTCGAAACTGCGAAACGAACCTAGCTCCACAAAACGCATATATAAATATCTTACTCTGGAATCGAGCCTATAACATTTCGGACACAAAAAAAAACAGACTATCATAGCCTATGTAGTCCTTGAACTAAGACAGGGACACTGATAGTTCCCTTAACATTCATTAGGCATAGTGTGATAATGACTACTCGGTCAAGGCGGAACACTTTCGGCTATAGTGACATGGCATATTAATTTACGTGTCGTAGAGTGGGGTTCTGCTAAAACCGTCCTATGATTAGCCCAATTACATGTATCTATGCACGGAATCTTGAGGTGTCCAAAGACGAAATATTTAACTGCTTGTTTCGTTCAAAACGATCCAGTGAGATTTGCACAAGCTCATCGACCACGCACGACATACTCGACACACACGACTATGACCTAATGAAGGGTTTGAGTGTCAAAAGCAGACAATAATGGCGCGAAGGCTTCACATTGCTTTTTTAATTTCATTGTGTAATGTCCGGAAAAAGAATAAGCTTGCCTTTTCCTGCTGTTGAAACGGGCGATTTGTGTTTGTTTTCCGTCACCTTAACGTTCAGCATTTAACTGGTTTACCCGTTGTCAGTATATTGTGACCGGGTGGAATATTGTGCTGGGTTTGTTCAGCTTGGTATTTCATTGAGGTAGCACTCTGAAGGTGTCATCAGATCCGCGATCACATACACACATTTACGCATACATTACACGCCTAGAGGAACGTACTTAAGCAACCTTAGCTGTTAAAGAAAGTAAAGCCAAACAAATCCCTTCTCGTTTCCTGCAGAATCGGTGGTTGCCTTCTGTGTTTTTTGTTAGGATATTAAAAAAAATAAACATTTACCAGTGGCCGCCATTCAAACACCTGAGATCAAAACCTTTTTTTCTCACTCCCGTTCCTTTACTTTTCAGCTGTGTTTCCCTGTGCACCAGTCTTCATATG
>NW_018475719.1:0-1025 GCF_002113885.1 Mizuhopecten yessoensis | reverse complement strand
ATAGCAGCGGGGGTATAAGTTAGCCTTTAGCTTACAGTTCTAGTTCAAACTATTTTGGGTGGATCAAATATGTAAATACCTCATAAAATATCTATAAAGTACAGTGAGATGTAAAAAAGTGTTCAGAATTTTACACTATATTCCATGTATTTTACACTATATTCCATGTATTTTATACTATATTCCATGTATTTTACATTTCATTCAATGACTGTTTCTCAATTCATTTCTTAAAACATCATACACACCAATAACACAATCTAGAGCTCGTCAGGATAAAAATTATCATAGTTTTCCATGTAGATACACTGTATATAGCTTATATTATTTATTGGGTAATCATTTGAGTATATGTGACAATCTTTTAAAGGAGTCATTTTCTTATAAGTCTTTGTATTTAAATTAAATAGCAAAATGACATCAATGAAATTTAGTGTGTAGAAAAATCACTGATTTCACTGGAAGTATATATAGGAAATGGAAATTGATGGAAATATATTCAAAATAAATGTAAGCTATGTATGTGTATGAAAGTTATGTTGATTTATTTAGAGATGAGATCAGCATAAGTCATTGGGGACACAGGAGTAATTAAAAATACATGGAATAGTGTTGAAGAAAATTATGTCATAATACCCTCGACAACTAATAATAATAATAGGTTCTTATATACCACTTTATCACAACCTAAATCGTAAGTCCTCTCCAATCTGTTCACAAATTTTTATCCGTGGTTATAGGGCTTTGCAACCAGCCAATATCTTTCTCAACTCCCTTGGGAGCATACAGCCGCTGCTGGCATTTCATTGCTCACGGCTAGCATTCTACAATTTTAATACGGCCCAACCACATACTCATTTCCAGCTGAGTAGACTGAAACAAGCAGGGTAAAATATCTTGCTCAATCATGATGCAACTCAGTGCCGTGACGTGACTCGAACCAGCAACCCTTCGGTCACGAGCCCGGTGTCCCACCACTTGACTACTGTGCCTCCCTTCTGTCACGAGCCCGGTGTCCCACCACT
>NW_018475718.1:0-1025 GCF_002113885.1 Mizuhopecten yessoensis | reverse complement strand
TCAGCCTATCAGAGTCAGCTCAAAATCAATTAAAATAATAATATAGCTTATTGTTTAAGCAACAGCAGTATATTGGTTTTTTCGGTAGTGTTATTTTAATTTGAATACATCTTATTTGTCAATTTTCAATTCAATCTTCAGATTAATGCTTGTAACACTTGTAATTTATTAGCATGTGTTTACAAGATTTACTTCAGAATAAAAATCATATCAACGATTATCTTTTGAAAGATGACAAAATGATAACTTCTGACCAGTTATATCTGCAATAGCAAGAAAATAAGAATTAAGTTATGTAATCAGAGTTTTTGCCAGGTGTTTATAGGCTCTGTTACAGTGATCCGTTACAATATTTAGAATATGACCATGTATTTTCCCAATTTCAGTCTTTATTTTCCCAATTGGATTTAAAAGCATGCTCATACAAGTTTCCAGTCATTATATCAAATGTACATTGTTCAAAGTATTACCGTCCATGAAGGAGCATTCAAAATATAAAAAAATGTACAAAAATAACAAGAATTTGAAATTGAATCACCAAAAACACTGAAAAGTGACGTGGTTATTTATTGCTATACATTTTACTGTAAGAAACAGCTAGATGAAATTTTTTTGCAAATCACATTGTAGGTTTTATTTGATAAAAACTAAAATTTTCCCTCAACGTGGGAATACTGATGAAATTTCCCAATTTTTGCCAAATGCCGATGATATTATCCCAATTCCTGCTCAGGCAGTCAGGGACCCTTTCCCAAAATAGCTGGCAAAAACCCTGGTAATAATGTTGACTTCCTACTTGTTATGTTTTGTTATATTTTCATTTAGAAAATCTTGAGGCTGCTCTGTTCTTGAATATTATTTGTTGATGTTGAAATATTTCAAAATTATAATGTATATATATATATTTCCAAAATTTATAAAAACGACATTTTTCAAAAATATTTACAGTGTAGGAAATCTTCTAACATGGCAATTGAATTAGTGAAGCTAGAAGCTATTACTGTACATACAATGCGACACAGTTG
>NW_018475717.1:0-1025 GCF_002113885.1 Mizuhopecten yessoensis | reverse complement strand
AACCAGGGGACAGCAAACTTTTCCATGGATTGTAAGATGGAACAGAAAGACTGGACTGGGGGACAGACAACTTTTCCATGGATTGTAAGATGGAACAGTAGGACTGGACAGGGGGACAGTCAACTTTTCATTGGATTGTAAGATGGAACAGTAGGACTGGACTGGGGGACAGTCAACTTTTCAATGGATTGTAAGATGGAACAGTAGGACTGAACCGGGGGACAGCCAACTTTTCAATGGATTGTAAGATGGAACAGTAGGACTCCAGTAGGACTAGACAGGGGGACAGCCAACTTTTCCATCGATTGTAAGATGGAACAGTAGGACTAAACCGGGGGACAGCCAACTTTTTCATCAATTGTAAAATGGAACAGTAGGACTGGACTGGGGGACAGCCAACTTTTCCATGGATTGNTTTTCCATGGATTGTAAGATGGAACAGTAGGACTGGACAGGGGGACAGCCAATTTTTCCATGGATTGTAAGATGGAACAGTAGGACTGATCCGGGGGACAACCAACTTTTCCATGGATTGTAAGATGGAACAGTAGGACTGGACCAGGGGACAGCCAACTTTTCCATGGATTGTAAGATGCAACTGTAGGACTGGACAGGGTGACAGCCAACTTTTCCATGGATTGTAAGATGGAACAAATAGGACTGGACAGGGGGACAGCCAACATTTTTCATGGATTGTAAGATGGAACAGTAGGACTGGACTTGGGGACAGCCAACTTTTCCATGGATTGTAAGATGCAACTGTAGGACTGGACAGGGTGACAACCAACTTTTCCATGGATTGTAAGATGGAACACTTTTCCATGGATTGTAAGATGGAACAGAAGGACTGGGCTAGGGGGCAGCCAACTTTTCCATGGATTGTAAGATGTAACTGTAGGACTGGACAGGGTGACAACCAACTTTTCCATGGATTGTAAGATGGAACAGCAGAACTGGACAGGGGGACAGTCAAGTTTTCAATGGATTGGAAGATGGAACAGTAGGACTGGACTGGGGGACAGCCA
>NW_018475716.1:0-1024 GCF_002113885.1 Mizuhopecten yessoensis | reverse complement strand
ATCTGTCAAAGAATGAAGTTGCTAAGTGTTTACATTGAATGGGGACGGGACGGGACGGGTGTTTACATTTAATCGGGACGGGACGGGACGGGTGTTTACATTGAATCGGGACGTGACGGATATGGGCAACACTATATACCCCCCATTTTATGGCGGGAGCATAAAAAGTTTATAGATAAATGCCCTCAGTGAAAATTCTACCCGCAACTACCAAGTCCTATACTCCTAGAATTCTGTTAACCCCGTTAGAATGTCTGGAATTTAACGTGGTGGGACCCATATTGTATTACCATACAGTGGAAATGCATCGACCCTTAAAAATTAAATGTAGATTGATCACTTACAAAATTTATGTGAAAAGTTCAGTTAATTGAATTTATGTGAAAAATTCAGTTAGTCGAATATGTAAGTCTTACTAATCAAGAGTGCTGGATCATTAGGACGGAATGTCCTGCAACAGTCTCTACAGTTTTGCAGAAAATGCGAGTGGAAGGTGACGTCATGTTAGACTTACCACCATATCTGCTGATCCTGCGTCAATCTGGACATCGGTCTGTTGTTGATCCACAAACGTGTCTGTAGTAACAATGTCAGGCTGCTGTGGAATGGGTCCACGCGCAACGATCAGTTCCACAAGACCGCGGGCACTCTGCAGGATACGAATCGCCTCCTGGTGGGATATGTCTATGGGCTGACCATCAATGGCCAAAATCTGGTCTCTTTCTCGTAGTCGTCCATCTCTGTAATGTAAATTGACTATTTTAATGAAGTAATAAGTATTAACAGGATTGAGATTTCAAGATGGAATTTTCTTTTTATCTAACATGGTATATATAATCATCTTTTTTCCAGTCAGTTATCCAATATACATAAATGAACTTTAAATATGCATTCTTAGATCCTAGGTTTATACATCTATCTTATACATAATTGCATAGGAAACATCCATAAAGGGGATGTGGTGGTTTAGGTGTCTGATCATCTACGATCACTAGCCCTCCACCACTGGGTCACAGTGGCCGGG
>NW_018475715.1:0-1024 GCF_002113885.1 Mizuhopecten yessoensis | reverse complement strand
CAACAGATACAACCCACCACTGTTTACAGAGCAGTTCACATTCCCTGACAACTTATCTACAACAGATACAACCCACCAGTGTTTCAAATCTCTCATCTCCTAGGTATATATACACAACCCTCATTTCTATTTCACAAATTGAAATGGCAAAAACTGATGAATAATTTTGATTAAATCTAAACAATGAACAAAGAAGATTTATCATGACGCATAGAAGTTAGTTTTTAACTTTAAGGAATTCTCACTAATGTTTAGTTACTACAAACTTACGACAGCCACGTTCGTCTGAGGCATCCTCGCAGTCCATGACGGCATTACACACGTGGAGAGCATCCACACACTGGCGGTTAGCACACCTGTACTGGTCTGTGGAACACTTGACCGGGCGTGGTGTACCTATAAACCGAGGTCATGAGAGGTCAACAGAGGTCAATGAGTCCACGGGCAGAGGATAATAGGTTTACTGGATCATTGGATTTTTCTTTAATTAGGATAGATTTGGTAAATTCATGAATGATTGAAATGGAAATGAAATCACTCTAACAATGTCACCAGTAGGCGTTACAGCTTACATAGGTCAATGTCGTTTTCGTCAGAGCCATCCCCACAGTTGTCGACCTTGTCACATAATCTCCAACGAGGAATACATTTGAAGTTGTCGCAGCGGAATCGTGTCTCTGGTGGGCAGTCTATCAGCTGACAGATTGCTGGTCGTTCGTCAGAACCATCACCGCAGTCGTCGTTTCCATCACAGCGCCATCGACGAGGAATACAGATCTAAAACGTACCACAATTCAGGTCCTAAATTGGAACACATCAACACTTTAACGAGGAAAACATTCCTATTAAAATATCCACTAACACTAAGTTAGATAAACGTCTATCAGTTATCGGCAATTAGGTATTAAGTGGTTATGCTTGATCAATATTTATTTATTTTTATTTTTGCATTGATGTGTAAAACCTGCAACCACTAATGAAACTGTCTTACTCTCCAGTCACCACTAATCAAACTGTCCTACTA
>NW_018475714.1:0-1024 GCF_002113885.1 Mizuhopecten yessoensis | reverse complement strand
AAAGTTGGCGTATCCAAACACTATACCTCTCCTGTCAATCAAATTTATAAACGCTGTTGATCTATCAAGTCCATTCGTCCCATATTTTTTTTTTTTTATAATGGCGGCCGTGTCAGCCATATTGGATTTTTGATCGACCCGAAAAATAGCAACACTGTCAAGACCGTGAGTCGATCATTCCTACAAAGTTTCAGTTTAATCGGCCTATTAGAACTTTACTTTATATCTGAAGCCGCAAGCTAAAAGGATTTACTGAAATTCTCTTCATACCAGTCTATAAATTGTAAAGATAACGTTCATGACTTACTTCCCTTTACATAGACCCCCCTTCCCCTACCCTATAGTTAGTCAACTATTTAAAGATACATTTTAGCGACAAAGGTTTATATCGAAAATCCTTTAATCGGCCACATTAATGAAAACGACTGTAAAATTGTATGTAATAGAAGGAGATTTATATCAATATGTTACATTGAAAGACTTGGTACTTTTATATTCAACATTCTAATTTTTTGACAGTCCAAAATTATATTAAACTAAGTAAACGTTTTAGCTAATATTTTTGTACCAATTGTTTTAAATATGGAAACTTAGTGTGCTGTATCAATTAACGGTATTCAATACAATAAGGTGACCTGTACTTACAGACTAGCAATTTATGGCGTCATAAATCATGTCTTTTATCAATTCTATTCACCACATGTACATGTATATATGTTATCTGTTAAACCTTATTATTATTCATTCCATATTGAAATAAGGTGAACTCCAGTACCGAAGATTCATTTGCCTTTTGATTTGTTTGGGAAAGGAATTAATATAAGCTCCAAGCTTGTTTTCCCATCCCATATTTACAGTTGTATTTGTAATATTGTTGATTATATTGAATAAAATTTTGTTTAAACTAACATTCTAATCAGCTATGTACCTTATTAGGAACTTAATCGCTGGCAAAATTCGTCAGATTCATACTAGAAATCATTCTGAAATACAAAAATAATCACAAAGCTACAATAAAGATACA
>NW_018475713.1:0-1024 GCF_002113885.1 Mizuhopecten yessoensis | reverse complement strand
TCACCACGTCACGTTTCTCTATCTACATTGTACTACAATATGACGAATATCACACATGATAGAGACGGTCCTCATCACGTCACGTATTTCTATCTTCATTGTATTACAATATGACGGATATCACACATGACAGAGGCAGTCCTCACCACGACACGTGTCTCTATCTACATTGTATTACAATATGACGGATATCACACATGACAGAGGCAGTCCTCACCACGACACGTGTCTATATCTACATTGTATTCCAATATGACGAATATCACACATGATGTACTACAATATGACGAATATCACACATGATAGAGACGGTCCTCACCACGTCACGTATTTCTATCTACATTGTATTACAATATGACGTATATCACACATGATAAAGACGGTCATCACCACGTCACGTGTCTCTATCTACATTGTATTACAATATGACGAATATCACACATGACAGAGGCAGTCCTCACCACGACACGTGTCTCTATCTACATTGTATTACAATATGACGGATATCAAGCATGTTAGAGACAGTCCTCACCACGTCACGTTTCTCTATCTACATTGTACTACAATATGACGGATATCACACATGTTAGAGACGGTCTTCACCACGTCACGTTTCTCTATCTACATTGTACTACAATATGACGGATATCACACATGTTAGAGACGGTCTTCACCACGTCACGTTTCTCTATCTACATTGTACTACAATATGACGGATATCACACATGTTAGAGACGGTCTTCACCACGTCACGTTTCTCTATCTACATTGTACTTCAATATGATGTATATCACACATGATAAAGACGGTCATCACCACGTCTCGTGTCTCTATCTACATTGTATTACAATATGACGGATATCACACATGACAGAGGCAGTCCTCACCACGACACGTGTCTCTATCTACATTGTATTCCAATATGACGAATATCACACATGATAGAGACGGTCCTCACCACGTCACGTTTCTCTATCTATATTGAATTACAATATGACGCATATCACACATGATAAAGACGGTC
>NW_018475712.1:0-1023 GCF_002113885.1 Mizuhopecten yessoensis | reverse complement strand
AATAACAGTATGGACAGTTTTCCAACTGTGACACCTGAGGAAGCCAGTATTCTTGGTTTGGTCTTGATAAGGTTGTAATAGTCCTTGGCATTTGAAATAGACCAAACAAGTTTAAACAAGCATGGGTTTACTTACATAAAACATAAACAGTTCTTCAAATATAACGATTTTCATATGTGTACAGTCCCCCAAAGCTCTCCCAAGAATTTTTTCCTCATGGGCCTGCATTGCCACTGTTTTGATATAGGCTGGTCATGGAGGAGTTTCTCAAGTAGCAATATAAAAGGGCTTTACCACACCAAATTCAAAAATATCCCAATATCATACCCTCTTGACTGTCTCAAGCCGGACTATGAATGTGCCATGTTCCATTGTTATTTTTAACGGACTTTGACTTTCCTACATGCATTGAATTGAATTCTTCAGCAATGTTGGTATATGTATTGTCACTCAAAATAAGTCTATTAACACTTGATTATATATAGGGGGCTAATGTTTGAGGTATTATTTCTATTGGGTCTTCAGACAAATGATATATTATCAAAGTTATGAATGTTTCAACCTATTATAAATGTAATCAAAAAGTGGTTTTGAATTCACTGGGATTGTGATTTGACCAACAATTTTTAGTAAAAATTTATTTTCAAAATACCAGCTACTTTAGTCTTGACTATCTGTGCTTCCACATCAACTAATTTCATTTCTTAATTTAGGTGTCTAGGTAGTGGATCAGCCCGGAGGCTAGCAGACCATGTCTAAAACACGAGCCAGTTGCCAAGATGAAGGAATGGTTCCTGCTCCAGGAAGGGCCTTGACAACTAGCACCCCTGCACCAGCACTGGCCGGGGTTTCCCTGTCCACGGAAACCAAACCTGATGTGTCCCAGCTGTTCCAGAAACTCGGCGACAAGTTAGGGTGGTTCCAGTACAACAACATTGATGCTGCTATACAAACAGTAATAACATTGTTTGATCATTATTGTTAACTCATTCACCCCTGAAGACACATTTAAACTCTTCCAAT
>NW_018475711.1:0-1023 GCF_002113885.1 Mizuhopecten yessoensis | reverse complement strand
CCCAAAAAATAACATTTGGTCACAGGGCAAGGTACTGAACGCTCCTGTGAAGATTCATGTAAATTCCTTCAGTAGTTAGTTTATTTACGACGCACGGCAACTAATCGCAATAGGTGACTGTTACGTATACATGAGCCTTTGGCTCAGGTGACCTAAAAATATACTTGCAGAAAATATAACAATATTGGGTTAAAGATTATCCTCTTTTCAAAAGAGCTATTTAAACATACCTTTTGGTACAAGTATCTTTTTCTTCGGTCCCATTTTTATGTAGACACATTCACTGAAATTGTGAAAAATAATTTGATATATTCAGTATTCACTTTAACATGAAACTAAAGTACCACAGGACTATGCATGGGTAATTTGTCTATTTGTTTAAAGTCTGTAAAGACTCAAGTTTATAATCCACTTTGTTTAGGATCAATGAATAGTGGAGTTACGGTCACTTTGACAAGTGATTGAATGAGTAATATTATGCAAGTTCAAATGTCAATCATGAAAACAGAAGTATAAATCAAAAGAACATACGCAATGATCATAATCAGCATTCAGCATCCTTCAAAATTGAAGAGATTGAAACAAGCTCATTTCAAAATTGTTCACTCTGCAGAAATGTTGACAAATTTCAAATCCATTTGAATCAAAGAACACAATGCAATTGAATAAGTATATATATACATCAAATACATCCAAGTTGTAGTCATTACAGAATGCTATTGCTTCACTGAATTCAAAGTCAATGTGAAAAACAACAATTGCATGTGGTAAATGCAATGTTTCATCCATTTTGCTTTGCTAAAAGTAAATTTGAATGTGGCATATATATACTTGATTCAGGTTGAAAGATCTTGAAAAAATTGAAATGCATTCATACAATATCTATTGGCTAGTACTAGCAGAACACATATATTGAAATTAAATTCCATGTTCCTTGTCCAAGATGGTGTTGCAGTACTAATCAGGTCATGAACAAGTTTGAATGAATTGCAGATAGTTAAGCTTCAAAATGAATCTGAATAA
>NW_018475710.1:0-1023 GCF_002113885.1 Mizuhopecten yessoensis | reverse complement strand
TTGACCGACGTAAAGACGACGTACATGAGTGAGGGGTTGACCGACAACAATGCAGCGTACATGAGTGAGGGGTTGGCCGACATAAAGACGAGGTATTGGAGTTAGGGGTTGGCTGACTTAAGAACGACATACATGAGTGAAGGCTTGACCGACGTAATAACGGCGTTCAGTAGTGAGAGGTTGACCGACGTAAAGACGACGTTCATGAGTGAGGGTTTGACCAACGTAAGGACGACGTACATGAGGGAGGGCTTGACCGACATAAGGACGACGTACATGAGGGAGGGCTTGACCGACCTAGGACAGCGTACATGAGTGAGGGGTTGACCAACGTAAAGTCGGCGTACATGAGTGAGGGGTTGACCTACGTAAAGATGACATACATAAATGAGGGGTTGACCGTCGTAAGTGCAGCGTACATGAGTGAAGGGTTGACCTACGTAATAACGCCGTTTAGTAGTGAGAGGTCGACCGACGTAAAGACGACGTACATGAGTGAGAGTTTGACCTACGTAAAGATGACGTACATAAGGGAGAGGTTGACCGACGTATGTACAACGTACATGAGTGAGGAGTTGACCGATGTAAGTGCAGCGTACATGAGTGAAGGGTTGACCAATGTTAGGACAGTGTACAGGATTGAGGGTTTGACCGACGTAATAACGGCGTTCAGTAGTGAGAGGTTGATCGACGTAAAGACGACGTACATGAGTGAGGGGTTGACCGACGTTAGGACTGCGTTCACGAGTGAGGGGTTGACCACGTCAGGACGAAGTACAGGAGTGAGCGGTGGACGACGTAAGGACGACGTACAGGAGTTAGTGATTGACCGACGTAAGTACGACGTACAGGAGTTAGTGATTGACCGACGTAAGTACGACGTTCAGTCGCGAAGGGTTGACCGAAATAAGGACTAGGTACTGGATTGAAAGGGTTGACCGATGTATGTACAGCGTATAGGACTGAAGGTTTGACCGAAGAAAGGACGACGTACATGAATGAGGGGTTGACCGACGTAAGTAC
>NW_018475709.1:0-1023 GCF_002113885.1 Mizuhopecten yessoensis | reverse complement strand
TGAGGTCATGTACAAAATAGAACCTGTTTAGTCCAGTTTCAGTGAGTAAGAACAAGGCTATGAATGTTTCTGTACCTATCTGGTCCATCCTCAGCTTTTCAAGAGTTGCCTTTAGATCTTCTTCTCCTTTGTTTTCCGAGAGAATTTCTACAACACAATGATACATGTACAAGAAGGTCTTTAGAGTATGGATGTAGTGGTATGTACCTGTATGATGGTTAATATCCACAAATGTACATAATCATGGTCACAATTATCAGTCAATTTCTGACCTGTATCACTGATAAATATTGTAAAAGTCCATGACAGATTTCATTGCTATCATGTGTATTTTATTGTCATCCAAATAAAATAAAAATCAATTGAAATTAAAACACTGTATGCATTGTGTGTATATACATGGCAATGGTGATCTGTTAACCTTTTAGAATGTTTAAAACCACTGGATTTCTGGTTACAAGACATTAAAATATTAACAAGAAACAGCATGCTATTGCTGTTCTCTTGGAGAATACAGGAGTCAGAGAAACAAGGGCATTAGGAACAAGAATCAGGTTTTACATACCTTTCATTATTTTTAGGACTCGGAAGGGCTGTTCCAGTCTGATAGCTAGCACAATGGCTTTAAGGAACTTTTTCTGTTGGATCAGGTTGGAAAGAGTTTGCTCCCTGGAAAAGGAAATTGAAACAAATCATAAAACAAACCAAACTATTTCATTAATAAGTCCTAGACAGACTTAGCTGTATTGCAAGCTACATGTATAACAATTCGGCATCTGCATCCTGTATGCTGGAGGGTTATACAAGTGTTGACTTGTGTGCTTCCCTATATATACATGCCATATCAAATGGGAAATATCGTACGGGCTAGGTACCTATCCCGTACCTATCCCGCCAGTCACACGACGGCCGCACAAACATCTTCCAGCTTTCGTCAGATTGCCATGCGTTATCCTTGCAATAGTCTTACAGGCTCCCTACAGTATCCTTTAGATGTCCATGTGATTTAATCTGGCAAATTGT
>NW_018475708.1:0-1023 GCF_002113885.1 Mizuhopecten yessoensis | reverse complement strand
ATATACATGTATACATACTTCACCATTGGTTGGATCATAATCACGTGGAAGTCGATGATTTGTGATATTTATTCGGTTGCACTTTTTTCAGAAACTGCAGGTCACTATTCATTTTATGACGTCTCTTCAATTGTGACGTGACGATATTTTCTGCCAAATGCAGTACTTTCTTCGGTATAACTTCAACCCTTTTGAAATGCTTAAAACATTATTTAGCATTTGATGTAATAACTAAATACTTTTACTGAGGTGAATATGCGGTTATATAGACCCGAGGAGGTGATATTCGTCTCGGTTAATATCGTTTTCTCAAGTTTATATAATCGCATATTTACATCCAAAAATACATAAATGATAAATATACATCTAGCTGATATACCGTACACAAATATCAAGGGCATCCCAATATTTGTATAGGACTGAGACCTGTGAGGTAAAAACTGCCTAATCATATCTAGTTTCTTAAAGATGTTTGCATAGAAAGAAAAGACCATGATAATAAAGGATAAAGGCTAAATGCGTCCGAGGTTATAAGTTTTTGATATCAACTCAAAAGCTTCAAAGTCTCAAACGCCTCTCGCTATGTCAGGTTTCAGACAGTGAAGACATTTGAGGGGTCACATATCACTGTTGTTCTGCTAATTTGCCATTAAAAAACTCAATTTGGTATTGATTAAAAACATATATAGGTGTAGTAACTTTACCAGTTTCAGGATTAATGAGAGACTGCATGGTTGGTTGGGCGGGCGTGGTTCTGTACAACACAGGCAACGCGGCTATTGGTCCCTTAAAACAAAATGTCCGCTTCATTAATTAAATGATTACCCAAGTTTATTGGTCACGATTGAAAATATATAAAACGTATTTAAATTGATAAAATAAATTAAGACATCATGCAAATAATTTCCTCGTTGCATTTTATAGTTGTCAGGAAATTCAAAGAAATGAATTCAGTGAAAATTATGTGATTGATTGGGTTGTAAAAGTTTTGAACAGAGAGAGTAATCTGTGCAAGCGGCAGAT
>NW_018475707.1:0-1023 GCF_002113885.1 Mizuhopecten yessoensis | reverse complement strand
TGGCTTCATTGCCTGCATGAACAACCCTTCGTTGATAATTGAAAAGAGGCTTTCTGATTTGCAACAAACAACATTTCAGAAGAATAGACTGTTCCTAACATCTATTTTTAAAAGTATTGAACTGTGTTGCCATCAAGGTATACCTCTTAGGGGTCACAGGGATGATTCCGTTACCTCACAAAACGGTCAACCAAGGGAACTTCAAAGCAGTTCTACGCTTTTGTGTCGACTCTGGGGATACTGATTTGCAGGACCATTTGTCGCAGTGCAATAGAAACTCGTCATATATATCAAAAACCGCACAAAACGATATCCTTAGTTGTATAAAAAGGCACATTCAAAATGTTATCGTAAAAGAAATACATGAAGAAGTTGGATTCTACGGAAATGACACCTCAAACTGTGAACAGCTAGGGTTGGTTTACGCTATCTTAGCAATGGCCAACCGATTGAAAGACTGCTTGAATTTATAGAATGTGAAAGCTGCACTGGCTTAGCTATTTGTACTCACATAATTGAATCTCTAGGCTAACTAGGGTTGGACCCAAAAATGTGTCGTGCACAAACCTACGATGGGGCTGGAAACATGGCAGGGTGTCAAAATGGTTGTGCAAAAAAAGAATTCCAGAAAATTTCACCAAGAGCGTGCTATTACCATTGTTCAAGTCACGAGTTAAATCTCGCACTTTCTCATGCCTGCAAAGTATCAGAAATCCACAGGATGGTGAATGCGTTAAAGTCTGTTGGAATCTTCTTTAAATACTCACCTAAACGGCAGCGGACTCTCGAGCAAAGCATCATTAATACTGAAGATGATCGTGCAAAAGTCCACGCGGAAGATGCGTTTGATAGTGGTAATATGGCGCCATTAGGCCTTGACTCTATGGCAGAAGACAGTGATGATATTGATTAAGAAATTGTCGAAGAGGAAGTTGTGGAAGAAACGCCTGCACCCAACGATCCACAGTTACTGATTGTAAAGAAACAAAAAACAACCGCTTTGTGAAACAAGATGGGTTGAAC
>NW_018475706.1:0-1023 GCF_002113885.1 Mizuhopecten yessoensis | reverse complement strand
TTAAATGCTCCATATATGTAGTTCAGTGCATTATCTTAAAGGAGTTAAATCAGTATGCATGAATTATATTCGAATGACACTTTTAAATGTGTCTACAATATATAAACACACTTAGTAATGGAACGTAATGAGTACTCTCCCCTTTAAAGAGGTCTTATTGTAAAAGGTAACCTCAAATGCCAGCTTGTAGCTCTTAAAGTCGTTTTCTTCGATAGTTTATTATTGCCACTTGACAGATCTGCTTTGCTTTACGAAGAGGTAAACATATATGGTTGTTATGGTGACTGACACGATTCGCTCGTTTGCTAAATCAACATCTTACGGTCTATACACTCACATATTCACGTTGGTTTATTTATTTCATTCAGTTAAAATGTCAGAAGAATCTCAGTCATTTTAACGACACCAAAACGTTCCATAACAATTAAGAATGTGGGATATTGGGATTCTGGCAGAGTAAGTAAAAACAGTACCGAAGCTTTACTGTCACCATTTGTCAAGTCAGTAAGGGGCAGAATTGGTAAACATATTACTCGTCCCTCTGACTGTCTGTAGTAGTAGGGTGTTATTTGGTGAGTTGTGTTGACACTCTCTGACAGCTGACTTTACTGACTCAGTAAAGTGTGGCTTAGTGAGTTGTTTCCAGCGGTTTAGAATCGAGACGCCGGTCATCTAAACTCTTTGCTTGACAAAGGAAACAGACGTTTTCGAAAGCGCGCAATATAGGTGTGTTCAGAACAAAACTTGCATTTAATATTAATGTCACTCATAAAGTGGTTGATGTATGGATGTACGACTTACGTCTGATGAAATGCTTCTGGCATATGACAATTATATTTTAGCATCTGTAACTGATATCTTATTAGTTAGTAAAGGTTCATCTCCGTTTTAGTTTGACCTTATCACTTTTCCCTTTCGTATGCATGTCTCCACGAGTCCGGATTTCGTCTTCGGTATTCTTTCTCTTTGTCTCTTTGTTTTGATGCTGTGATGTGTTTTCATTTGATTTTAATATTTATATTA
>NW_018475705.1:0-1023 GCF_002113885.1 Mizuhopecten yessoensis | reverse complement strand
GGTGGAATGGTTTTAGAGTATTATACATTTCAGGTGGAATGCCATCAGAGTATTTAATATTTCAGGTGGAATGCCTTTAAAGTATTTAACATTTCAGGTGGAATGCCATTAAAGTCTTTAACATTTCAGTTGGAACGGTTTTAGAGCATTTAACATTTCAGGTGGAATGGTTTTAGAGTATGTAACGTTCAGGTGGAATGGTTTTAGAGTATGTAACGTTCAGGTGGAATGGTTTTAGAGTATTTAACATTTCAGGTGGAATGGTTTTAGAGTATTATACATTTCAGGTGGAATGCCATAAGAGTATTTAATATTTCAGGTGGAATGCCATTAAAGTATTTAACATTTCAGGTGGATTGCCTTTAAAGTATTTAACATTTCAGGTGGAATAGTTTTAGAGTATTATACATTTCAGGTGGAATGCCATAAGAGTATTTAATATTTCAGGTGATTGCCATTAAAGTATTTAACATTTCAGGTGGATTGCCATTAAAGTATTTAACATTTCAGGTGGATTGTCTTTAAAGTATTTAACATTTCAGGTGGAATGCCATTAAAGTATTAACATTTCAGGTAGAATGGTTTTAGAGTATTTAACACTTCAGGTGGAATGGTTTTAGAGTATGTAACTTTCCAGGTGGAATGGTTTTAGAGTATTTAACATTGCAGGTGGAATGGTTTTAGAGTATGTAACATTTTAGGTGAAATGGTTTTAGAATACGTATCGTTCACGTGGAATGATTTTAGAGTACTTAGCATTTCAGGTGGAATGGTTTTAGAGTATTTAACATTTCAGATGGAATGNTGGAATGGTTTTAGAGTATTTAACATTTCAGGTGGAATGGTTTTAGAGTATTTAACATTTCAGGTGAATGGATTTATGGTATGTAACGTTCAGGTGGAATGGTTTTAGAGTATGTAACGTTCAGGTGGAGTGGTTTTAGAGTATTTAACAATTTATGTCGGATGGTTTTAGAATATGTAACTTTCCAGGTGGAATGGTTTCAGAGTATGTAATATTTT
>NW_018475704.1:0-1023 GCF_002113885.1 Mizuhopecten yessoensis | reverse complement strand
TAGTATACTACGAGCTGACTATCAAAGGATTGTTAATCCTGTACAAAGCTCATGTATATTGTCAGAATAAATCTGTGTATCTGTGTATCTGTGTATCTGTGTAATATTTTACAGAATCGTGTTCCACCTTCTCATGGCAATATAGCAATTATTATTTCCTTTATTTCCTCCAGAAATGAAGAGTTACAGAAATAACAAACAAAACACTATTGAAAAGAGAAGAAAATGCATTCACAATCATGGTCACACCCTGACCTAGTGACTCACACATACACATGGACAGACACACACATAAGAGAATAATAATAGTACACGCATCATACCATAAAGTACTATAATCACAACACAATGATATAATAGGTACTATTACAGTCATTATGCGGTGATAATTATGATGATAGACAGTATAACACTAATCATACATTACATCACACATTGATAGCATAGACATATTTACATTCCTCAAACTACATTATCATATAATAGTATAGACAGTAATCAACTTCTCGTACTAAGCAATCATACAACATTGTAATAAACAGTATTAAAAGCATCACACTATAAATTATACAGCATTATTATAGACAGTATTACCGTTACATAAGTCTCACAATACAATCATACATTGAGTAGAACCCGTTGCAGGAAGTCATACAATATAGTCATACAGTGGTGTAAAAAATACACAACATGCAATATAATAATGAACTTGAAGAAACAGCGCAACCATGCAATGATTTCAGTTGTAGTAATACATCTCACAAGATTAATTCATACAATACAAACAATATTATGAATGGTAGTAAGTTGCACTAATCAACAGGAAAGACGTAGGAAATGCTTGCCTACTAATATGAATACAAAAATATATGTATTACATGTATTCATCTTGCTGAAGCGTGAGGTACACACAAGTAAATTAGTGATCATATTACTCAGTATACAACATTCAAATATCTAAGGATAGATTACATAATGCCACCGTATTGAAGAATTTTAGTAATAATAACAATGGATTTTATT
>NW_018475703.1:0-1023 GCF_002113885.1 Mizuhopecten yessoensis | reverse complement strand
ACACAACAGACAAACTAGTAACATTGCTATTTAATCACTTACACACTACACAACACACAACAGACAAACTAGTAACATTGCAATTTAATCACTTACAAAGTTCACATCACATAACAGACAAACTAGTAACATT
Source organism: Mizuhopecten yessoensis (assembly GCF_002113885.1). Lineage (NCBI taxonomy): Eukaryota > Metazoa > Mollusca > Bivalvia > Pectinida > Pectinidae > Mizuhopecten > Mizuhopecten yessoensis. The sequence continues at coordinate 890 of NW_018475703.1, read as the reverse complement.
GCTATTAAATCACTTACACAGTACACATCACATAACAGACAAACTGTAACATTGCTATGTAATCACTTACACAGTACACAACAGACAAACTAGTAACATTGCAATTTAATCACTTACAAAGTACACAACACACAACAGACAAACTAGTAGCTTTCCTATTTAAGTATTTACACAGTGCACATCACACAACAGACAAACTAGTTACATTACAATTAAATCACTTACACAGTACACAACACATAACAGACAAACTAGTAGCATTGCTATTTAATCACTTACACAGTACACAACACACAACAGACAAATTAGTAACATTGCAATTTAATCACTTACACAGTACACAACACATAACAGACAAACTAGTAACATTGCTATTTAATCACTTACACAGTACACATCACATAACAGACAAATTAGTAACATTGCAATTTAATCACTTACACAGTACACAACAAACAACAGACAAACTAGTTACAATCCTATTTAATCACTTACACAGTACACATCACATAACAGACAAACTGTAACATTCCTCTTTAAGTACTTACACAGTGCACATCACACAACAGACAAACTAGTTACATTGCAATTTAATCACTTACACAGTACTCAACACACAACAGACAAACTAGTAACATTGCTATTAAATCACTAACACAGTACACATCACATAACAGACAAACTGTAACATTGCTATGTAATCACTTACACAGTACACAACACATAACAGACCAACTAGTAACATCGTTATTTAATCGCTTACACAGTACACAACACACAACAGACAAACTAGTAACATATCTATGTAATCACTTACAAAGTAAACATCACACAACAAATAAACTAGTAACATTGCTATTTAATCACTTACAAAGTACACAACACACAAC
>NW_018475702.1:0-1023 GCF_002113885.1 Mizuhopecten yessoensis | reverse complement strand
TACTAGCCGATTGTCCTCCTCATACATGTACATACACGTGTACATACATTACTTGCCGACTGTCCTCATACATGTACATACACGTGTACATCCATTACTAGCCGACTGTCCTCATACATGTACTCATACATGTACATACAAGTCTACATCCATTACTAGCGGAGTGTCCTCATACATGTACATACACTTCAACATCCATTAATAGCCGACTGTCCTCCTCATACAACTAGCTGGCTGTCCTCCTCATACATGTACACCCACGTGTACATACATTACTTGCCGAATGTCCTCATACATGTACATACACTTCTACATCCATTACTACCCGACTGTCCTCCTCATACATATTCATACCTGTGTATATCCATTAATAGCTGACTGTCCTCCTCATACATGTTCATGCCTGTGTATATCCATTAATAGCTGACTGTCCTCATACATGTACATACACTTCTACATCCATTACTAGCCGACTGTCCTCCTCATACATGTTCATACCTGTGTATATCCATTAATAGCCGACTGTCCTCCTCATACATGTACATACACGTCTACATCCATTACTAGCCGACTGTCCTCCTCATACATGTTCATACCTGTGTATATCCATTAATAGCCTACTGTCCTCCTCATACATGTACATACACGTGTACATCCATTAATAGCCGACTGTACTCCTCATACATGTACATACATGTGTACATCCATTAATAGTCGACAGTCCTCGTCATACATGTACATACACGTCTACATCCATTACTAGCTGACTGTCCTCCTCATACATGTACATACACGTGTACATCCATTAATAGCCGACTGTACTCCTCATACATGCACATACATGTGTACATCCATTAATAGTCGACAGTCCTCTTCATACATGTACATACACGTCTACATCCATTACTAGCCGACTGTACTCCCCATACATGTACATACACGTGTACATCCATTACTAGCTGACTGTCCTCCTATATATACATACACGTCTACATCCATTACTAGCCGACTGTCCTCCTCATA
>NW_018475701.1:0-1022 GCF_002113885.1 Mizuhopecten yessoensis | reverse complement strand
CAAAAATAACTGACTTAAGCAGACTTAAGATGGATTCCAGGCAAATTTAAGGCATAAATAACTGACTTAAGCAGACTTAAGGTGGGTTCCAGGAAGACTAAAGGCAAATACCGGCTTTAACATTAAAGCGAGCTTCATTACACAGAGTGAGATGTTCATGTAATCATGAAAACAGGATATAGGTATCTAATATAATTAACCAATGTGTTGTTCTTAGGATCATCCTATGATACAATAGGTATAGGTTTCATAGGTGATCATATAAGATAAAATATTGGTCAAAGAAATCATACATTATACTGTTTATCTTCTAGAGGTCAAATGATACAATTTCCTGGTTCCAGAAGTCCTATAATACAAAGTTGATGTTCTAGAGGGTATATATGACACATTGTATTAATTGTTTTTGTATGGTACCATGTCTCAGTTCCAGAATTTAGATGATGCGTTGGTTCTAAAGATTAAAGGATATAATGTTTGGTTCTAGAGATCATAGCTTAAACATACTTGACAACCTTTTGAAATATCCATGCGGGAGATTGCATGTTCTTAAAACTAAAAACATAAATAAAAGGTTTGTATACACCCCCCCCCGGGTAAAAAATAACACTTTAGAATGGCATCTTATGAGTTGTCCTTTCAGATGAAATCATTAGATCTCAGATTATAGTTATTGTTTTTCAATTTTAAGAGTCCAAAATTGGAAGTCTCAATCCCTCCACAAAAGGGAGAGTTGGCAAATATAAATTTAAAATGTTCAAGGTTTAAGATACAAAGTGTCAGTTTTAGAATTAGCATGTCACAACTTGTTGGTTTTAGAAGTCATACCGGTACATATTTGATACAATTTAATGGTTCCAGATATCAAGTTATAAAATTGGCCTCAAAAAACAAACCAGGTTTCAGAGATCATCAGATACAGTGTGTTTATTCATGAGGTGAAATGGGACAATTTATTGTTGTTTTAGTCATTTGAGACTTTAAGGTAATAGGATTGTGTCACCATTTCTCAGTAGAATTTC
>NW_018475700.1:0-1022 GCF_002113885.1 Mizuhopecten yessoensis | reverse complement strand
TAACTAAAAGTCGATGTATTGTGTTATATTATAATTTATCGTAATAATTAAATTATTTATGCCGATAAAATATATCGAATTATAAGTAAATCGACATAAATATGTTTGCATGTTGTGATCAGTTATATATAGCAAGATATTTATGTTGACATAACGTTATAATAAAGCAGCCAACGTCGTATGTCACAATATAAACCTTTAACAACGACGGCAAAGGAACAAGGTACATGTATCTGCACGTCGGGCTGAAATGCATGCAGAAGGAAATATGCATATGGTAAGTTTACAAATACATTTAAATATACACATATATATTTGTGTGCGGAGAGAAAACAGTAGAGATATCAAATGCTATTTTCTTCCAATTAGAGGGCAGACGGGTTTTCTTAAATGATGATACTCGCGACCCTTTGTCCGAATACAAAACATGTACTCTCACATAATACTAATGATTGAACGAGTGGTGACCTTTTATTAGTTATATAATTACTCAATGTACCCCATATCAAATTTTCCTGAACCATAACATAGAATCCACATCCCAGCGCATCTTTAAAGGTTTTTAGGTCCCAATAGTTGGGCGCCAGTTCTTATCGAACAAATAGTCTGTTGCAAACTTATTTGAACTGTTTTCTAGTGTAAACAACTTTATTAATCTTGTTATAATTATATAATTATAGATAATTAATTGATGAAAAGAATTATATTTAAATGATTATTTGTTCAATTAAAAGGTTCTTAAGGGGACGCAGCGAGCTACAAATTCAATGCGCCCTTTTTATCACTCGTTGCTATCTAGAGAAGACTGACGATAACGATTATGAAGGCGTCTTTCTCAAATTATATAATAAATAGAATCTAACACTCGAGTTCATGTTATATAGAATTGATTAATCTCGTTAATTAATTTTATATAAAATAAATAAATTCGTTTGTACAAGGGTAAACTGTCTACAGAAACCTGAGAGACCACCTGTTTTTTATTATACATGTATATATATGACATGATACAACCTCGTGAG
>NW_018475699.1:0-1022 GCF_002113885.1 Mizuhopecten yessoensis | reverse complement strand
AAATTGAGAGAAATTATTTTTCAAAGATTCGAAATATTATGACAGTATTACATTCAAAACGTTTTTGCTTTTATTGTTTTTACCTATATTTTCTTTAATTCACAGGAAGCCATATTTAAACGCATGGTACTATATATGTGATAGATATATGAAAAACGCCGTCTGTATGAGATATGGGAATCACTTGGTATCAGGTATGGTTGCTTTTTATCGTATATGTTTTTTCTGGTTTTCGTGGCGACGGATCCATTATTATGGATATTTTTCTAACAAAGAACAACGACACTTATCTATAAAACCGCCTGATAACCTACTTTGACGATTTAGATGCTTTGTTATTAAGGCATCGCCTGGTTGCCTGATATGACGTTTTAGATGCTTTGTTATTAAGACATCGCCTGGTTACCTACATTTACGTTTGCAATCGTTTTCCTGTAAGACACTGCCTTGTTACATGAAATTATTTGTCTAGACCTTTTGTCCATAAGACATCGCCTGGCAACCTACTTTGTTTTCTGCACTGCCCTCTTTTCTCTTTTTTTGTGACCTTAGAAATAATTGGTTATTTCTTTCTTTTTTACAAAGACTGAATGTTTGATATTCACCAATCAATACATTAAATCTATTGGTTTAGCATTGAATTAGTTTTAGAACCTATCCGGTTGAAAATTCGAAAATTAATTTAGGTTCTTTCGTGGTCGGATATATTGTTTTTAGTTATAAATAGTATAAATAGCAAAACGCTTTTATTAACAACTCTCACATAGCTTAATGTCCATGCTGCTTGTCACGTTAGTAATATATATTTGCCAGAACAATGATCTCTCTTCTCTATCACACATGCTCTTTTACCAAATTCACCAAAGTCTCTTTTGTCCGTGATACAGTGTACACTGTGTTCAAAGTTAAATATAAGAGATATACCAAAATGTCACAGGCACGAGGACAATACTTGCTACAGTGTGAACACACAAGGGCAAAATATATGTCATTTCAATACACCAGAATCAAATATACCACAG
>NW_018475698.1:0-1022 GCF_002113885.1 Mizuhopecten yessoensis | reverse complement strand
TTAAATGTTTGTATGTGACAACCGGGATTGGAAGCACCCTTGGGAAATTCTTTTGTTAACTTTAACAGTATTATTGAGTAAAATGGTTTGTATGTGACAACAGAGATTGGAAGTACTCAAGGGGGATTATTAGGTTAACTTTTTGTATCCGTTAACAGAGATAGGTAGTACTAGGGGGATTATTAAGTTAAATGTTTGTATGTGAAAACAGAGATTGGTATTACCCAAGGGGGATTATTATTAAGTAAAATGTTTGTATTTCATAACAGAGATTGGTAGTAGTACCCTAGGGAGATTATTTAATTAACTTTTTTGTATGTGTTAACAGAGATTGGTAGTTCCCTAGGGCCATTATTATTTTAACTTTTTGTAAGTGTTAACAGAGATCGGTAGTACTAGGGGGTTTCTTTAGTCAAATGTTTGTATGTGACAACCGGGATTGGTAGCACCCTAGGGAGATGTTTTTTTAACTCCAACAGTATTATTAAGTAAAATGTTTGTTTCTGACAACATATAATGGTAGTAATCTAGGGGGATTGTTAAGTTAACTTGTTGTATGTGACAACAGAGATTGATAGTACCCTAGAGTAAAATGTTTGTATGTGAAAACAGGGATCGGTAGTACCCAAGGGCGATTATTAAATAAAATATTTGTATGTGAAAACAGAGATTGGTAGTACCCAAGGGGGATTATTAAATAAAATGTTTGTATGTGTATGTGTATTTGAAAACAGAGATTGGAAGTACCCTAGGGTGATTATTATTTTAACTTTTTGAATGTGTAAACGGAGATTGAAAGAACCCTAGGGGGATTATTACGTAAAATGATTGTGAGTGTTATTGGAGATCGGAAGTTCCCAAGGGGGATTTTTTTTTTGTATGTGTTTACAGAGAGATTGGTAGTTCCATAGGGCCATTATTATTTTAACTTTTTGTAAGTTTTAACAGAGATTAAAAGAAATAGGGGGATTATTAAGTAAAATGATTGTCTGTGACAACAGAGATTGGTAGTACCCTAGGGC
>NW_018475697.1:0-1022 GCF_002113885.1 Mizuhopecten yessoensis | reverse complement strand
GAGGTTCTGTCCGAAGTATTGAGTACATCAATGTGGAACGAATCCGTAACTCCCATTACTGTATATCTTAGTCCATACAGACTCTTTACCCCAAAGCGTTGCATAATTCAGTCACGGGAGGTTCTGTTCGAAGAATTGAGTACATCAGCCCGGACAGAATCCTTAACTCCCATTACTGTATATCAAAACTCCAAAGCGTAACATACTTTAGTCCAGAGAGGTTCTGTCTCAGGTATTGAATACATCAGTCTGGAGGGAATCCTTAACTCCCATTACTGTATAACTTAGTCCATTCAGAATCTTTACCCCAAAACATAACATACTTCAGTCCAGAGAGGTTCTGTCCGAAGTATTGAGTACATCAGTCTGGAGAGAATCCTTAACTCCCATTACTGTATATCAAAACTCCAAAGCGTAACATACTTTAGTCCAGAGAGGTTCTGTCTCAGGTATTGCATACATCAGTCTGGAGAGAACCCTTAACTCCCATTACTGTATATCTTAGTCTATACAGAATCTTTACCCCAAAGCGTTATATACTTCAGTCCAGAGAGGTTCTGTCTCAGGTATTGAATACATCAGTCTGGAGAGAAGCCTTAACTCCCATTACTGTATATCTTAGTCTATACAGAATCTTTACCCCAAAGCGTTATATACTTCAGTCCAGAGAGGTTCTGTCCGAAGAATTGAGTACATCAGTCTGGAGATAATCCTTAACTCCCATTACTGTATATCGTAGGCCATACAGAATCTTTACCCGCAAGGGTTAAATACTTCAGTCCAGAGAGGATCTGTCTCTGTCCGAAGAATTGAGTACATCAGTCTGGAGAGAATCATTAACTCCAATTACTGTATATCTTAGTCCATACAGAATCTTTACCCCAAAGCGTAACATACTACAGTCCAGAGAGGTTTTGTTCGAAGAATTGAGTACATCAGCCCGGACAGAATCCTTAACTCCCATTACTGTATATTTCAACCCCAAAGCGTAACATACTTCAGTCCAGAGAGGTTCTGTCCGA
>NW_018475696.1:0-1021 GCF_002113885.1 Mizuhopecten yessoensis | reverse complement strand
CGGTCCACGGTCCAAGGGAGATAACTCTCCCGAAATTCACCACAACATGATTATCTCGTAATAACCACTAAGTTATCTTGTAATTACGACTTAGACATAGAAATGACGAATTTGCGGTACAGCTCGATGGAGCTCAGTGGTGGTTTCAAGGAGGTCTGTCGTTAAGGTACGGATACTTGTCCTCTTGCTGTTCATAATCACTGAAGTACCGATCATATACATATAGTCTACAGGCCTTTCCTATATATCATATATAGTAATTGTTAATCTCTATTCAATTGTGAAACACCCGCTGGTATTTCGGAAAGCGGAATGTAACAGCTTTAAAAGTTGCCTTGGAATTTATAAAAATACAGTTTTTGCGGTGTTTTCCTGGTTTGAGGTATTTTTTGGCGATTCATGTAAACACATGTTACAAAGATCACTTCGCAGTCATATTTCAATGGATTATAATGCCAGCTGCCCCTTCTTCCAATAATTGGAATATAGAAGGCATATATCTAAAAGTATTACTTCATTTAGTTAATCAAAATAAATTCATAACCTGACAAACGACACTTCATTGTTAAAAAACACCTAAGCTAGAATTAAAGGTCGCTCACAAAATTGCTTGCATTTGTCAGTTTTGACACACAATTAGTATACATTAGTATATATTTAACTATATTCGGAACTTTCTTTGATACCAAATACCGTACGCCAACTTTTAACCAAACTAGAAAGCTATAAGCCAGTGGGAACTATGCTCAAGGTCACGGGGTCCAATAGTTCCAGAGGACCCAGAGGGCTGATATTTTGACAGTATGTACCTAGGACAATGTGCTATAAAATGTCCCCATATAATTGACCTTGACAATGTTTTAGCCCACCATCATCAAATGAAGGGCCATTCAAATCGCCTCTGTTCGTGGTCAGTCTTCACTGCGTTCGTTCGTCGTCCGGCCGGCCGGCCGTCCGTGCATAAGTTATGTACCCGTAAATTATTAGAGTTGAGTTGCATGCAATCATACACCGGTAGAGT
>NW_018475695.1:0-1021 GCF_002113885.1 Mizuhopecten yessoensis | reverse complement strand
TTGGCATAGGACATGGGGCCAGGCTATAATACAGAACATGACATAGGACAGGGGGGGGGGGCAGGCTATAATACAGAACATGACATAAAACATACATTTTTAAGAAGTTTTATTGAACAATTGAATGAATTTTTGAATTGTACAAACAATGATATATATTTACATTTTTTATTATTCTTCCAAACATTTAAAACCATATTATACCTATGAATTGAGGTTCTACAGACTTAGATACTGACCTACGTATCTGTAGTTGATGCGCCTCCCCGTGTCAGACTGGGAGGGACTCAGCTGTGGCCAATAGTAGAACAGTAGGTTAGCTGCGGGAGCCCGACCTGCTGGAGGGCCGTAAGCGATGATGCTGAGGATGTCCTGTACAAACACACGGTTATTTACTGTATACCACAGGTATCTATGATCGACTAGGATTAGATCATGAAATAGCAAAACCTAGGATATTTAACCTCAATCCTCAATGTGTCTGGTTTTTGTTGAAGGGTGACATTTGAAATATCCACCCATAAATCATAAAACCCAGTTTTAAAACAAAATCAGCTCTTAAATTTCATTGAGGGGGAAAAAAGTCTTCCAGTCAATTAAAATGGAAATACCTGAGATTTTATGTTATAACTGTTTTCATAAAAAAATATATCTTTCCTTAAAGCAATAAAAAAAAACAGATATAAAAGTGTTTATTAATGAGATTTCTATAAAAAGTTAAAAAAAATAAAATTATATGAAGGCTGATTAAGAGTTGTAACAATGATAACTGTTTGCCATACTGGATATAACACTCACTTTGATGAGGTCACGTTTGATGCTCATGAAACACTCCATGATCTGAGAGTGGAAGGCTACAACAACAAACATTTAGTATGTACAGGGGAGATATAGCAAATCTAATATTACAGGTGTTGTGGGAGAATGTAAACTGTTAACATAATTATTGGAACTTTATCTGTGTTACTTACATTCATTATCTGTGTGCTGTGTTACTTACATTCATTATCTGTGTGCTGTG
>NW_018475694.1:0-1021 GCF_002113885.1 Mizuhopecten yessoensis | reverse complement strand
CACTGTTTTCATAGACAGCATTTTCAGTGTTGCATCCTTCACTATTATACTTTTTATATACTCCATTACAATCTGAGGATCCCGAATCACCAGATTTTTTGCTAATGCTGGTCTTCGTTGAAACACACCTTTGACAAATCTTTTAATAGTCGGTAATGTGGCTGTCCATTTATAGAAATGAAGGCTGAGAGTGCAGACCTCACAGTATTAATCGTGCTGTACCCTGCCCATTTGTGATATGCTTCTGTCAAAAAGTCTAAAACAGTTCCCAAAGGGGGTGAAAAGGGATCGATACTCGTCAACCTGCGTAGTCCATCCATTTGGCAATGTATACCTCATATTGTCTTTTAGTTGTACTTCGCCATGATGACATGATGATGTCTTCAGCCGCTACCGAAAGTTGGTAGCTTTGAATCGATTTGCGGAAAGCTGACAGGCCAGTAGACGGGTCCTGGGAAGATCTGTGATTTTCTTTGACGGATAAGACAATGTCCGATGATCCCTAGGTAAAATACAATCAACAAGGTGTTTTGATAGTTTTGAAAACCATGATTGAGTAGGCCAATGTGGCACTATCAATGTTACATCTGGCGTATTTTTTTTTAGAATTTTACCAATTAGTGAAAATGGTGGGAACATATACATGTTCTTGTCCCACATCATAGAAAAAACATCAACAGTGAATGCAAATGGATCAGGTTTCCTTGAAACATAATTTGGAAGTTTTGCGTTAAGCCTAGATGCAAACAAATCAAGGTCGGTTAAGCCCAAGACATCAAGGATGGCTTTAAAAATCATCGTGTTTAATTTCCACTCAGTAGTTTCATGATTAAGTCGACTTAACTTATCTGCGTCTACATTTTATTTTCTAGGAATGTGTGCAGCTGACAACCAAATGTCTCTTTCTAAACACCACTCCCATATGTGTTTGGCTACTTGTAACATTGGGAGGTTTTACCACCCATAGAATTTAAACTCTAGGAAATTGATATGCTCTAATGCCTCAGTCACTGACCAATTT
>NW_018475693.1:0-1021 GCF_002113885.1 Mizuhopecten yessoensis | reverse complement strand
AAAAAGAAGATATGCTAATCAGAAAGGCAGCAAAACACCAATCAAAAAGTCCCAAACTCGTTTGGGTGACTAGGTAACGCAATATATGAACTGGCATAGTAACACTGCAATACAACAAATCAACTTAGTCAAACAACAATTAATCCACATTTCTGTTTTATCACACAATCTATTCTATTTGGCTTTTCAATATTCCATTGAAAGGTTAAATATCTGCTAAGGTGTTTTTAAAACTGTACTTTTGTTTAAGACTATTTCTGATTGGTGGGACTAGGAACGAATCCAGCTTCTCTCATCGCATTGATTATAGCGTTAACAGCTTCCCTGGTATAGAACTGCGAAGCCTTGCGTTTCAATTGGAATATGCATCAAGGAAAATAGACCATTGTACTATATACCCGGATCGTCTGATTGTTATTTATTTTGTTGTATTGTTTTAGAAGTTCAAGAACTGGCCTAATCATATCTCACATCAGCATCAGCAACAGCTGCTGCAGTAATATTTTCATAACGATACTTAACTTTAAAATATGTACCACGGTATGCATTTGTAAACATATATACACATTTCAATTAATATTCAGCTTTATAATTGTGTGTATGGTTGTAATATTTGTTTCAGTTCTATTTAGCCACAATCTCTGCTACATCAGTCTCTCGATTGTACATTTCAGATTATTCACAGCTTTTCCTCGTATGCCGATACTTCAGGTGAAGGAACCCTTCGGCAGGCTATACATTTGATATTTCCACTGTAGTTTTTTTCGTAAATACGGTAATCCATCAATTTGTTTTGGATATAACTTTAGCGCAACAAGGCCAATGTACTGCTATTGACAAGATAGCTCAGCCCAGCCCCATTGCATCCCCTTCAGTTAATAATATAATAATACTGGACGCAGGTAAAAGCCTATATATATCCAGATCATATGTATGGTCAGCTGACGCCCGGACAGTTAATACGTTCATATTTATTAAAACATTCTGGTTATTCAAACGCTTTTATTGTTGGTGATGTGAC
>NW_018475692.1:0-1021 GCF_002113885.1 Mizuhopecten yessoensis | reverse complement strand
CTTACTGAGCGGTATTGTGTTTTCCATTTACCATGCGTTGTAAGTTCTGTAGTACTGCTTAATCTCGATAGAGTGGCACTTCAACAAAGCCGGCCTACATTTGATTTATTTTAGGAAGGTCAACTAAAGGCTACTTATCTAATGAGAGAACCAAGTAAACACAATACATCATGCCATGACCTGAAGTTTATATGATTATATTTTGATTAACTCCTATTGACCGTTAAGGTCGTTGTGTATGCATGCATGCAAGTGTGTAAGTGTACCGCTAGATGCTTATATATCTATATATTCTAATAATTAAATAGTATATTCTTTTTATAACAAAATAAATGTTTATGCTGATTAAGGTTATAAAAATGATGTTATCTGCTATTTCAAGATTAATTATACAACTGTTAACTACGTACATGATACACGTAAACGACGTACAACTGGTTAAGCCATCGTCAGTATCAAGTGACCGGGTTGAATACAAAAAAACGGCATCAGACCCCGCTATCGACAGGATGCAAGTACACCAGGAAATATGGCGTTAAACATAATAAAATGAAACCAAGCTCACCTGTCCATAGGACGCTTAGCTTAATAAAAAATAATAATAATAACGCACATGGAGGCACGTCCTTATATGAGCCTAGAGGTTACCAGACTAAACCCAAATAAAAAAACAACGTATACCTACCGCAGGTTATGTTTTGAATTTTGGGTTTTAACATTGTATTTTTTACTGATTAAGAAGAATGATTATATTATATATAAATGCTTGAAAGTTGGACCGATCCTAACTGTTACCGTTAGTGAGAGGTTCAATGTATGACTTTTCATAATAAATTGTCATTAAAGGACACGTGATATATCTAGATATATTTCGTTACTAGTGTTAAAACTACACTCAATGTCAAATAACAGAGAACATTGATTGTTTTATCAGCTCCAGATTGATACTTGATCCTACAATTGCATTTGTGGTACCTATTATGGGTATGAAGTCTAGACACCTGGTGTTGACGTTTCCTCT
>NW_018475691.1:0-1021 GCF_002113885.1 Mizuhopecten yessoensis | reverse complement strand
TTATTTTAAATGGGAGCTGTGGTGGCCATATTGTGAATTTCTGATTGACCCGAAAAATCACAACACTTGGTCAGGACCATGAGTCGTTCATTCCTAAAAGGTTTCAGTAAAATTGGCCCATTAGAACTTGACTTTAAGCTAAAGCTTGGGTGACCTTGAAGTGCAGAGGTGGACAACTTATAATAAAAGGTAGGACATAGATTATATCACCAGCTGTGTGTGTCATAAAGTTTTGTGAGATTAAGTGGTGGCTTTGTGAGAGTCGTCTATGTGTGTGTGGGTGCGAGTGCATTGATACACATTAAAATAAAGACGGTTTGGTGTCCTATGTTACATTCCTTTCAACATTCAACTACTTTACAAAAGAGATTTCCAGAGATTTCCACAGATATAATTTTCTAGTCGATCAATTCTAATATCTCCACACATGCAAACACACTGAGGTAATACATTAAAATATGATAGCAACAACTTGAACAATGCGACATTATAATTTTGCAGAATCAAGCTGAAAACATTTCCACTCTTAAAAATTTCCAAATCCAGGTATTCAAGGTTAACCTTTCCCCTGGTCAGCTTGCCTTGTAAAATTCAAGTCTTTATAGTTAATACCATAGAAAACACTGATGATAATAATATTCAATTTCTTTATTTTGAAATGAACATTCTTCGCAGCACATTTCTTGTTTAAAACATGAAGGACTGTTAAACATCCTTGTTAGGGAGTGTAGTAATACAGTAAATATTGATCTTAGTCAGAGAAAACATCTCTTGGATCAAGGTACATACTTTCAATTTCATGCTAAAACGTAAGATTCCTTGCTTGAAAAAGAAAATTTAGCATAACTATGACAGTCACATATTTTATGACTTGAGAATCAAGAGCTATTTTTGTACAAAACTACGTAAAAATTGTGAAAACCGTTTCCCTCAGAAATTACTCAAATTGTCAAATAATCATTTTATTCACAGTAGCAATTACTGAAATTGTGACAACTTCTTCTTTAGTCTGTGGATATAA
>NW_018475690.1:0-1021 GCF_002113885.1 Mizuhopecten yessoensis | reverse complement strand
AAAAGATTTAAACATATGACGCCTGTAACCTTGAATGTCGAACAAAATATCATTACCCTGGACCTTTTGGTTATACAGAACAGGTCATTTAAAGATTTAAACATATACTGACCACTGTGACCTTGCATATGGGCGAAGGTCATTCATTTGAAAAAAACTGGTAGTCCTTAATCCCAGCATGTTAATGGCCAAATATCATCACCCTTAGCCTTTTGCTTATTGAGAAGAGGTCGTTTAAAGGTTTTAAACATATTTGACCCCTATGACCTTTAATATATGTCGAGGTCATTCGTTTGAATAAACTTTGTAGTCCTTCATCCTTGCATGCTACTGGCCAAACAGCATCATCCTAGGACTTTTGGTTATTGAAAAGATGTTGTTTAAAGGTTTTAAACATATTTGACCATTGTGACCTTGAATAATTCTCAAGGTCATTCATTTTAACAAACTTGGTAGTGCTTCATCCCAGCATGCTACAGGCCAACTATTATAACCCTCAGCCTCTTGGTTATTGAGAAGTAGTTTTAAAGGTTTTAAACATATTTGACCCGTGACCTTGGATATGAGCGAAGTTCATTCATTTGAACATATTTGGTAGCCCTTTATCCCAGCATCTAACTGGCAAAATATCATCACCCTAGGCCTCTTGGTAGTTCAGAAGAAGTTGTTCAAAGGTTTTAAACATATTTGACCCCTGCAACCTTGAAAATGGGCAAAGGTCATTTGTTTAAACAAACTTGTAGCCCTTCCATTGGTTGAGAAGAAGATTTTTAAAGATTTACCTATTTTCCCTCTATTTGGCCCCGCCCCTCTGCCCTCATGGGGACCATACCCTCCGTCTATACAAAACTGAGAACCCTTCGGCTAATAATGCTCCAGACCAAATTTGGTCAAAATCCCTTCATCGGTACAAAAGGAGAAGGATCTTTGATGTTTTCCTCTATTTCCCCTAATGGGCCCCACCCATCTTCCCCTGGAAGGGGGCCCACACACTTCAGTTTATACAAAATTGATTCTTTTG
>NW_018475689.1:0-1020 GCF_002113885.1 Mizuhopecten yessoensis | reverse complement strand
AGAACTTTTTTACTTTCGTAACGTTCATATTGCATCTTGAAAAAACTTTTTTTCTCCAGAAAACCCCCCAACAAAAATCCTGTTTTCAACAGGGGAAACGATTGCCATGAATTATGACGTCTCAATTGCAGATTGCGGTCAAAACATTTTTGCACTGCATCATAATAAAAACATTGGCAAATGAAATCACATCCAGGGTGTTACCCTCAAGTGAAACCAATTATGTTTACCAACTCTTAGAAGGTTTATTCCATGAGTAGGAAGAGTGGAAACCTATATTTGTTTGTCGGAGAAACACGTGTTGTGCGTGAGTTTTCACTAACCCTTTCGCATGTTTACTCTGCCATTAGCCTGGAGTATTTGATATGTAGTGACCTGAGGCTTTGTGTGTCCTTGTCGACTGTTTCCTTTGATTTCTTTGTTTGAGGTTAATGTAGTATTAGATTCAGATTCAGGTCTTTGTTTTTATGACAGCTTTAACAGCGATCGATTGAGAAATGTCCTAATTAGATAGCTAACTATTGACCTTCCGGTTCGACTACAAAAACACATTTGATCTCTTTATCTGTCACGATATCAATTCGGGAGGAGGGGTTCAGCGCATAAATCCAATTGCGTTCATCGCCCGGTAAACGTAAGTTTCATCAGTGGTGTGTATATAGTGACTTGTAGCGTAAATGTATATAGTTGACCAAAAGTTCAAAAGTACTTACTACCGTGTAATCGATACACCTATCGTACCAATAAGCTACGTAAGCCATGACCCGATGGTTGACGTCACAATTATGATGTCATTATTCTAACCTTGGATAGCACAAAATATCCATGAAAGATGGTTGTTATGTTTATTGAACAAGCACATACGATACTTACATCATCGTGTGTAGAATTTCAGGAAAACAAGACTGTAGTAGCAAACATGAAATCCTTTTTGCTAATATCAGAAAACAACTCAAATTCCAAATTGTTGTCGAAAAGAGCATTTATTCAATGCCAAAGAATTATAACATAATTCTGTTA
>NW_018475688.1:0-1020 GCF_002113885.1 Mizuhopecten yessoensis | reverse complement strand
TGGTAATAAGCCCACCTATGTCAAATACAGTTCAGATGAAATGCTAACAAGTGCTATTTCATGGTCCTGCCATAAGCCCACCCCCTACTTTTAGTTCAAGTTTATGTGTCAGCCTGGGCTTATTGCAGAATACGGTAATTCCATAATTTAACTTACCTGGCCTTGGCGATGAATTTGTTAGTGTCGTCCCAGTGTTTACACAAGTCCGCCTCCTCATTGTCCCACTCCTTGATGTTCATGTACGTTAGAATCTCCGGGAAAAAGTTGTCGACCTCACGGCTAATATTGAGTATGTGATCCACCCTGAAGTGTATAAATGACTAATATTATCGCAAGACTCCATATGTATATTCTGAAAGCAATGTTCTGAACTATGTCTTTGTTAAAATGTTTTTTTTGGGAACAAAAACATATGTCTCCTCCTATTAGCCAATATTGTTTCTCCTTCTCTTGCAAAACAAAATTACTAAAACAGTATTTCTCCCTTCCTTCAGAAAACAGTAATTGGCTTTTAGTCTCTTCAATTGATTTCCAAATCTTGTAAAAAAAAAAAAAATCGTTAATTTATAATTTAAACAAGAAATCAAGCTAGAGCACAAAACTCATCTTGCGCATGAGAACGGTTTCATGAAAACAGGCCCTGGTTTGGTACCATCAATTCCTAACTCTTACATACCCATTCTCCGTCAGTTCCTCCAGATTAGAGGCGTTAAACTCTGATCCCAGGAAGAGGAAGTCTTTGATCATGGTGGGGGAGTCCATCAGACCCATGATGGTGATCATTTCCTGTTCCACAAACTGCTTGTGGCTCTTCAGGTTCAGCTTTAACTTCTCCTCCAGAGCCTCCCGTAGCTACGGACACACAGAGCCAAGTATTATCTAGATTCTTTGAGTGATAAACCCTGTGGGAATCCCATCAGACCACAGTGGTTCGTTTTGTAATTAACCTTTTCACCACTGTGGACCATAATGGACTCGCCAGATAAATGTATGGTAGAGTCTACTGAAGTTATCTAGGGG
>NW_018475687.1:0-1020 GCF_002113885.1 Mizuhopecten yessoensis | reverse complement strand
GACAGAATGTGTTGAAAGTCTTAAGGAATGCTAATAACATACATCCAGCTATTATGTGATGTATATATATACATTTTTGTTTTTGCCATTCATAACAAGTAAGCATGTTGCTTGATCATATTAACCCTAATAAGTATGAGATCACAGGGACCTGTATGATGCTTGATCATAGTGACCCTATTAAGTATTAGATCACAGGGACCTGTATGCTGCTTGATCATAGTGACCCTAATAAGTATTAGATCACAGGGACCTGTATGCTGCTTGATCATAGTGACCAGAATAAGTATTAGATCACAGGGACCTGTATAATGCTTGGTCGTAGTGACCAGAATAAGTATTAGATCACAGGGACCTGTATGGTGCTTGATCATAGCGACCAGAGTAAGTATTAGATATCAGGGACCTGTATGCTACTTGATCATAGTGACCCTAATAAGTATTAGATCACAGGGACCTGTATGCTGCTTGATCATAGTGACCAGAATAAGTATTAGATCACAGGGACCTGTATAATGCTTGGTCGTAGTGACCAGAATAAGTATTAGATCACAGGGACCTGTATGGTGCTTGATCATAGCGACCAGAGTAAGTATTAGATATCAGGGACCTGTATGCTACTTGATCATAGTGACCCTAATAAGTATTAGATCACAGGGACCTGTATGCTGCTTGATCATAGTGACCAGAATAAGTATTAGATCACAGGGATCTGTATAATGCTTGGTCGTAGTGACCAGAATAAGTATTAGATCACAGGGACCTGTATGGTGCTTGATCATAGCGACCAGAATAAGTATTAGATCACAGGGACCTGTATGATGCTTGGTCATAGTGACCAGAATAAGTATTAGATCACAGGAACCTGTATGCTGCTTGATCATAGTGACCCTAGTAGGTATTAAATCACAGGGACCTGTATGATGATTCACAGGTTTCCTGTAGCAGACAAATTTTGATAATGATCATTTTTAAACTGCACTTCTATAGTTATAAACCCTCACACCTCCTTACAGGACA
>NW_018475686.1:0-1020 GCF_002113885.1 Mizuhopecten yessoensis | reverse complement strand
GTCAACCAGTAATGTGACGTTTTCATAAATAAATTACTATGCAAGTTGTATTGAATTAATATGTTCATTCCAACCGAAAAAACTTTCACAAACATAGCATGGAGATAAAAAGGCATTCAAAAAGACAAAACACCATTTTTCCACAGTACATATCAGTGAAAGAACTATATTATCATACTAAAAAAAAGTAATTGTGATATTAGTACACAGTAAATTTCTGTAAACAAAAATGAAGTAAATGTATATAAACAACTAATATGTGTGCATAAAGTATAATATCTATTTGTGAAAAAATAAGTTATTAGTGTATTTATGTCAAGTATACCAGTTAAAAAAAGCTTTTGGGTTATGTGCTATTATAAAACTAAAGTGAACATATGTAATCAGAGAAGATTACATATTAATAACTAATCCAACATGGTTGGGTAAACTGTTGACCCTAACTGTGCTAAAACCAAATACACCAATCTTATAATACAGTCCAACATGTGAACTGCTTGATAATTTCATTATGTATCCTACTTTGTCAGTATAAGTATCCATCACTCTATTTTACTCTACATGACAATTTTGTTAACCTTCTGCTGTTTTGTAATTTTAGTATATCATTAATCAACTGTTCTGGTAGAATGAAATGCTGAAAAAGAACATATTATAGCAGACTTAACTATTGATTACACATTGATAAATAGGTGCACTCGCAATATATGAAAAAGCATTAGTCAGAATTTTAATCGTCACATTCATAATTTATTGCAATATGTATAGCGCAAAGGCGTTATAACTTAAATAAGTACGTAAACATAATTCCTTTCTGATGAAATGTCTATGATGTACGTAAGATATTCTATAGTTATTTAAAAATGATACTTTCCGAAACGATGTTCTCTAGATAATGACAGATAAAATCTAAATAGTTGTTTGTACTATTATACTATTGTTTATGTATACATCAACATGGTACGATGACAACAGATAGTGTATTAATGTACACTGTATGTCAGTTGTTTGTACTGTTAT
>NW_018475685.1:0-1020 GCF_002113885.1 Mizuhopecten yessoensis | reverse complement strand
TCTTAACTGTTTTACTCACCGAAAAAGTGTTAAAGTCATTCATCCTTTCCCACAACTCAAATCAATGTTCTTTATCAGTAGGCCATACGGCTCATTAGTTATAAATATATACAAACAAGCGGAGACTGATCCATAACGGAGTGTTAACATGCTTCAATGAAACGGTATTATAAAAATTAACCCTTCAATCATTTATTTCTTATCCTGAATGCCAAACGTACAAATGTGTTCCCGTTATTCCTTAACATTGTTAACATATAATAGCTGAACTAGCTTGAATACACATGGTTTTCGATAATAATATTTCTTAATATATTTTTGACGTAAATCTGAATAAATTGAATAATCAAGTAAAAAATGGAATTCATCTTCAATTTCGGCTGAATTTCTATATGAACACATTCTGTCATGTCTCGAAATGTTATTTTTTCTATCTTTCTCTATGTTAAAAATATGCGACGATAATCTAATACTTGAAAAATATAAAAAAAAATATATACAGGTACATGTAGTATATGTGAAAGGTGTATTGCAAGTATTCTATGTGTAAATTTTTCATCCCATCGAGTTTCAGACAAATAAACCTCTGACGGCCTATACCATTGACATATCACCCACTCGAGAATAATCCAGATTCAACCACAGAACCCAGATATGTAGATAGCCGATAACTCTGGTTTCTCCAATGACAGGGTTTACATTATTAAAAAAATCATGATTGTCGCATAGATATGATAAAAATAAAATAGTCAATAAGTCCAAAAAATCAAAAAGTTAATTAAACTACTCTTATCGCGTAAACTACTCTTATCGCGTAAACATCATAAAAATCCCGTATACAATGAATTATACATACTTGTATAATAACTTAACAAAATAAACATAAATATATCAAGATCTCGGAAACGTTATACAAATGGTAACAGAGATATAAACTTGCATTATAAAAACTTATTATAATTTTTGGAAAATCTGAACTGTTTTACTCACCGAAAAAGTGTTAAAGTCATTCATCCCACA
>NW_018475684.1:0-1019 GCF_002113885.1 Mizuhopecten yessoensis | reverse complement strand
GTCCTTAAATGGCCATATTTGTTAATTGGACGTAAAACCCAAACAAACAAACAAATAAAGAAGATGTTTCCTTACTCCTTAAAAAATCAAGTTTGTGTTTTCAAAGAATATCAATGACTGTGGAAACATAATCATTTTAGCCTTTATGAAACGAATTACTTTAAAAATATGAACGGACGCTGATATCCTAGTATCCTAGTTCCTGATTGGTACAATTATAACTCAGATAAGTTTTTTTTGTTAACATTTGCTTATTCGGTAGTGCCATACTTTGTCTTTTAAAAATGCCGAAAACATTAAATAGGCCGTTTATATAGTTTGACATATATGTATGAAGACGACTCATTTTCACTAAAGTTGTTAGCATATCACAGTTTGGACAACTTGACGAAAACCAAGTATGGCAAAACATTCATAAACGTTATAAAGTATTATTAACACGGCAAGTTTTTGACAAAAATGCATTTCTTGTGTCATCTTTACAGAGTGGTCACATGTATATACCAATTATAACAATAGGTCAGCCTGTCTTTAAAAACATATTCTAGATACTTGTATATTTTTCTGTTGGTAATGTTATTCTAACTACCCGTTTACCAAACTATCACATCAAAACATTTCTAGAGGGGTTTTGGTGTGACGTCAGGCTCCAAGCTTTGATGTCGTAACTCTGACTCAGTAAAAGTGTTCTAATGTACTTATAACTGTAGCAGACCCTAAAATCCACCCACATTAAAAATAGATATACTCGTTAATTTCGTATTTGTTTTGATCATATATTTTGAGAAATGTGAATAGTTGTTAACTTTCTTCTGTACAAGGTGGTGAGCTATTGTCCTTTTCAACTGTTATTGTACTTATTGTATTACAAGCCCCTGCACTATCAATTACATGAACAATTACTGATATAGAATATACTTGTTTCAGATTTGTGTGAAGACGTGCGCGTGCCTGAATGCGTTGCCATGGGAATCAATGCAACAGTGTTTCCAAATCTGTTCCAACAAACCGACCAAGAT
>NW_018475683.1:0-1019 GCF_002113885.1 Mizuhopecten yessoensis | reverse complement strand
TCATCAAACAGGTTACTGGCAATTACAGCGGTGTGGGTCATCAAATAGATTACTGACAATTACAGCGGTGTGGCTCATGAAACAGGTTACTGGCAATTACAGCGGTTTGGGTCATCAAACATCTTACTGACAATTACAGCGGTGTGGCTCATCAAATAGATAACTGGCAATTACAGCGGTGTGATTCATCAAACAGGTTACTGACAATTACAGCGGTGTGGGTCATAATATCGCAATGTAATGTTGATCAACAATTAAAGCATGAACTTGCATAAATTTGCAATATTTAAGAATATATTAAAAGCGTTAAAGTTAAACTTTTTTTACAGTTAAAATCCGTGTTTTACTGATAAAACACTTCTCAGTTCCTGGAAAGAGCTTGGTATGAAGTTAACATTAACAGGTTTTACTGATAAACACTTCTCACTTCCTAGAAAGTGCTTGGTATGAAGTTAACATTAACAGCTTTTACTGATAAAACACTTCTCAGTTCCTAGAAAGAGCTTGGTATGAAATTAACATTAACAAGTTTTACTGATAAACCACTTCTCAGTTCCTAGAAAGTGTTTGGTATGAAGTTATCATTAACAGGTTTTACTGATAAACACTTCTCAGTTCATAGAAAGTGCTTGGTATGAAGTTAACCTTAACAGGTTTTATTGCTAAAACACTTCTCAGTTCCTAGAAAGAGCTTGGTATGAAGTAAAAATTAACAGCCTTTACTGATAAACCACTTCTCAGTTCCTAGAAAAGGGCTTGGTATGAAGTTAAAATAAACTGCTTTTTACTGATAAAACACTTCTCAGTTCCAAGAAAGAGCTTGGTGTGAAGTTAACATTAACAGTTTTTACTTCGTTGTCCTGCTGGATTTTAGGTTACTTAAAATACAAATTAAAAACAAAAAAACGGAGCATGTATTTATCTACATTTGTCTAGGCATGATACATGAAAACTAACCGTCCTGTAACCACGCCTAGACATCATACAGGAAAACTAACCGTCCTGTATCCACGCATAGA
>NW_018475682.1:0-1019 GCF_002113885.1 Mizuhopecten yessoensis | reverse complement strand
AACCGAGAGTTTCTCAACGTTCGGCAAAAACAACTTCCGGATCGTTGGTTAGTTTTTAGGGTTTCCATATATCTGTTTCTAATTGTTTGGGACTGTTTCTTTTTAAAATGAAAATGGTTTAATTGCCCTTCAAAATTACCAGTTCCTCATGTTATTCACTCAACAACAAGAATAGGAATCCCGAATTTCTACAAGAATTTAACAATTTTACTTGTATTATTAACCAAACTTTACAAACGCAATGGTCTTTACAACTTCCTGTTTCTATTCCTACTCTCAGGGTACATCACAAATTCAGCACAGGTACTGTAAAACGAAAATGTATTTGTATCGGAAAATAGTATCTGACTGCACTGTCGCTGTAATGGTTTTATTCCTCTTTTTAAACACATTGAGGTAAAGATACAAAAGTACTAAGTACATTGATTTTTTTTGTGTGCTGGAATTAAAGGGCAACATTCGTCATCAGTAAACAAAGCATAACAATAATTTAAAAAAATGGCGCCTATCGTGATTCAAAAGTAAAAGTAAAAAGTTATATTTATAAGATGTACATTACTTGTTGATGAAAATCAGCAGTGACGACCGTATCTAAGTAAATCGACCGAATCTCACAGATTCTACTCGTATTACGTCATACGGCAATTGGTACTTCCGGTTCCTGTTACAGATAAGGTATTTAACATTTTACTTTAAATAAAAAGGCTTTCAATTTATGTACGTCTAACATTTTCGATGATTTTAATTTGCGTTATTAGAAAAAAATAACAAATATTTTCCCACTATTATAAAACCAGATTACACGAGGATTTGGACCGTCTGCTAGATAAAATAAAATAACTGGATTTTTAAAAAATATCATTTTGGCACCTTTCACTGCTTTTTATCGCCAGACATTCCTGGTGTTATTCTGATTGACAAACAACCATACGAACGCACCTTAAAATAACCATATTCCTTCGTCGTTAGTGCCAAGTACACGTAGCATGTAACATCAACAACTTTGAATTCAAACTTAT
>NW_018475681.1:0-1019 GCF_002113885.1 Mizuhopecten yessoensis | reverse complement strand
AAATGGTTAGTAAAATTCAACCCTGTAAAAACGAAAGCATTACTTCTTTCAAATATAGAACTTGATTATGTTATAGATATTAATTTTTATAATGTAAGTGTTGACTTCGTGGATAATCATAGACACCTCGGAGTAGTTCTGGATACAAATTGTAAATGGAGTAACCACACTGAAAATATATGCCAAAAAGTTTCAAAACAGATAAGTGTACTGCGCAACTAAAATATATATTAAATAGACCAACTCTTAATAAAATATACAGATCCTATATTCTTCCATTACTAGAATACTGTTGCGAGGTATGGGATGGGTGTACTCTCGGTGACGCAGACAAACTAGAAAAACTTCAACTTGAGTCTGCACGGATAATCACGGGTTTACCCTCTTATTCTAGCAGAACATCTTTATACTCTGAAAGTGGATTCGAACCCTTATCTCAGAGAAGATCTAGGAGAAAACTTCAACTATTCTACAAAATTCACAATAATTTCACGCCAACCTATCTTACTTCTCTACTGTCTACTGTCCGATAATTATTCTCTTCCTAATTTCCGACTTCAACTTTCAAACTCATCCTTTTTCCCTTCTACAATCCGACTTTGGAACCAATTAGACCTAGACATAAGACACAGAGTTTCACATGCAGCGTTTAAGAATTCTCTCCTAAATCTTCAAAATTTATATGTTCCAAAATATTATCTGATTGGTGATAGAAAACTTAACATTTTACATACCAGATTAAGAAACAGAGCTAGTACCTTAAATAATGATCTATTCCATGCAAATCTAATAAATTTCCGACACTGTCAATGTGGTCACCCTGTTGAAGAAACGTATCATTTCTTTTTCGCTTGTAACAATTATGTACAACAAAGAATTAAATTATATCGTGAACTAAACTATTTCATTCCTCTGGACCTACAGCTGATACTTTTTGGTACTTTGGAATTAAGCCAACAGGAAAATGAAATAACATTTCAACATACTCGGCAATATATTCTAGATTCACATAGATTTTG
>NW_018475680.1:0-1019 GCF_002113885.1 Mizuhopecten yessoensis | reverse complement strand
GGGTAATATTCCGGAAATCATCTACCGGTTTCTGTTTCCAATACTTAACTGATACTATTCCGGGTCATTATTACGTTTGATCCCTTCTGAGTACATACTTTAAAGCTTCTTCGCGATAAAGATTAGGAAAAAAACAAATGGACGAGCCGCCTTCTGAACGAACAGTACAGTCAGAATGGGGAAAGTGTGCATTTAATCGGAAGTGGCTTGGCGATCAAAGGTTCGCCAGACCGACCAGAGAATTTAAAGGCGACAAGCACATGGCAAAATATATCGTTCGCAACCTAGGCAAGATGGGGGAGCATGCATTACTGCTACAAACAAACCAATCTGTGGGCAAGCGATTCAAGCCCCAGAT
The DNA here is from genome assembly GCF_002113885.1 of Mizuhopecten yessoensis. Taxonomy (NCBI): domain Eukaryota; kingdom Metazoa; phylum Mollusca; class Bivalvia; order Pectinida; family Pectinidae; genus Mizuhopecten; species Mizuhopecten yessoensis. Next base: position 661 of record NW_018475680.1, on the reverse strand, counting down.
TCGTTGTTTTCTTTAAAGGAACACGCTAATACTCAGCCTATGAAAAACCCGAAACTAAAGCGAATGATTTAAGTACGTTTCTCGGTTTCAGCTAATGCTTGTGCTGCTGGTGACAAAGTGATTTTGTTGCTCTTAATAATTAGGTCCAGTACATTCTGTCGGTTGAGCTATATAGCTATATCCATCTTTAAATTATAGCTGCATTGTGCTATTTTTAGCTCACCTGGTCCGAAGGACCAAGGTGAGCTTATGCCATAATACTCTGTTGCGTCTGTCGTCTGTACGTCAACAATTTCTTTAAACAACTTCTTCTTCTTTACCACTGATTGGAATTTAACTAAATTTGACTGGAAGCATCCCTAGGTGGTGAGGATTCAAAATTGTACAAATGATGGGGCTGACCCCCCAGGGGGCTGAGGGGCAGGGCCAAAGGGGGTCAATTTGGCTATATTGCTATAAGCCACTTCTTCTCTAGAACTAAATGATGGATATCAACCATATTTGACTGGAAGCATCCCTAGGTGGTGGGGATTCAAAATTGTACAAATGATGGGGCTGACCCACCAGGGGGCTGAGGGGTGGGGCAAAATGGGGGCAATTCGGCTATACTGCTTTAAGTGACTTCTTCTCTGGAACTGAGAGATGGATATCAACCATATTT
>NW_018475679.1:0-1019 GCF_002113885.1 Mizuhopecten yessoensis | reverse complement strand
TGGCTCCCTATGGGGAGTAGTGGGGTCCACAAGGGGGGGTTCTCCAATTCAATTACACAATTTATTGTTAGGACTCCTGCACATCTTTAGTAATCAGATTTTCCGTCTGTCCTTCTATCTGTTTTTAGCTCACCTGCCAAGGACAAGTGAGCTTTGGCCCTGGTGCGGCGCCCGGCATTCCGTCCTGTCCCGTTGCATCGTGTCCGTCTCTATTCAATGTAAACACTTAGCAACTTCATTCATTAACAGATTTTGGTCAAACTTTATACAAAGGTCAATTTTGGGTATACTTCGGACATCTTTGTATTTCAGGGATCCAAGGTCAATGCCAAGGTCACATTTGCTATACATAGAAAATCATCCTGTCCCGTCTCTATTCAATGTAAACACTTAGCAGCTTCATTCTTTCACGGATTTTGGTCAAACTTTATACATAGAAAATCATCAACTGATTCAATTTAAACACTTAGCAACTTCATCCAATCTGTTATGGAGATAGTAATAACATACAGAAAAAACATATGAATATTAAAGTCAATTTTTCAACTTTAAGTGTATAACCTTGTGTGTGTGCATACATGGACTTTATGCAGTGTCATAAAATGTTTGCTTAACCTTTTGGATAGCTTTTCAGCCTTTGATATCAGAGGTCAAGGTCACTTAATATAAATCGAACATCAGTTTGTGCACTGTATTTCAAATTCTGTTGGACTGATTACACTCAGATTTTTTCTTGTCCTTCCTGGAAGAACGTGCCTGCTTGGGATAACGTTTCAGGTCCAGTGGTCAAAGGTCAATGGGTCACTCTAAATAGAAAATCTGTTTAATGCACTAATGCACAATATCTTGATTTCTCTTGGGCTGATTACACTCTTGACTTTATACAGTGCTTCTTCAAAGAAAGTGCCTGCTTGGGACAACTTTCCAGGCCCAGGTGTTAGGTCTCTATCACTGTTACTATATGAATAGAGAAGCAGTTTATAAAATGCACTTCTTATATTTTGAGTTCTGTTGGGCTG
>NW_018475678.1:297-1019 GCF_002113885.1 Mizuhopecten yessoensis | reverse complement strand
TTCAGTCGATTAGCCAAACTTTTTGCAATTATCTTATAATCTACACTGAGTAAAGTAATTGGTCGCCAGTTTTTTATTTCTTTTCTTTCTCCTTTTTAGGTCACGTGATTATGAGCTTTACACAAGCGACCTATTCTAATTGCTTTCCGTCCGTCGTGCATAAACCTTTTACATTTTCAACTTCTCAAGAACCAGTGAATGGATTTTTTTAAACTTGGTCAGAATCATCCTTGGTAGATGAGGCTACAACATTGTAAAATTGGGATTCCTACCCCGACCCCTGGGGCCAGGGCGGGGCCCCAAAGGGAAAATTAACCAATATTTCAAAAACCTTCTTCTCCAGACTCAGAGGTACCACAGTCATTTGCAGTGCATGGATAGAAAGATCATCAGGTGCTTTTTGAAATTGTAAATTTCAGGACCCCCAAGCTATCTGTTCTCCCTTGGGGAGGGGGTTACGTTTACTTGAGTTTATATAGGGAAATAACACTTTTGGGTATATTTTATCCATTTTCAGCAGAAAATTACTCAAACTTAGCCAGAATCATCTGTGGTGAATTAGGGTATTACATTGTAAAATTGGGATTCCATTCCCATCCACAGGGGCTAGGGTGGGGCCCCAAAGGGAAAAATTCTGCATTTTGTTCATCCCACCTTTCTGATTTAAAAACCATATTATAAAAAGATGTCTGCTCTCTCTCTCTCTCTCTCTCTCTCTCTCT
>NW_018475678.1:0-281 GCF_002113885.1 Mizuhopecten yessoensis | reverse complement strand
TCTCTCTCTCTCTCTCTCTCTCTCTCTCTCTCTCTCTCTCTCTCTCTCTCTATATGTTGAGTATTATATTTTCAAATGTCTCCTCAATTTTCATTATTTTATTTGCTTAAATGTTATTTCCTTTTCATTTCCCTGTCCTGTAGTGTTATTTTATTTACTAAGATGTTATTTCATTTCCCTGTCCTGTAGTGTTATTTTATTTGCTTAAATGTTATTTCATTTTCATTGCCCTGTCATGTAGTGTTATTTTATTTACTTAGATGTTATTTCATTTTCATTGC
>NW_018475677.1:0-1019 GCF_002113885.1 Mizuhopecten yessoensis | reverse complement strand
ACTATTATACATGGTTTGGTTTACTGTGCCATTCGACCACCCAATGCACAATAAACACAACTATTATACATGGTTTGTTGTACTGTGCCATCCGACCACCCAATACACAATAAACACAACTATTATACATGGTTTGGTTTACTGTGCCATCCGACCACCCAATACCTATTATACATGGTTTGTTGTACTGTGCCATCCGACCGCCCAATACACAATAAACACAACTATTATACATGGTCTGTTTTACTGTGCCATCCGACCACCCAATACACAATAAACACAACTATTATCCATGGTTTGGTTTACAGTGCCATCCGACCACCCAATACACAATAAACACAACTATTTTACATGGTTTGGTTTACTGTGCCATCCGACCACCGTATACACAATAGACACAACTATTATACATGGTTTGTTTTACTGTGCCATCCAACCCCCCAATACACATCAAACACAACTATTATACATGGTTTGGTTTACTGTGCCATCCGACCACCGTATACACAATAAACACAACTATTATCCATGGTTTGGTTTAAAGTGCCATCCGACCACCCAATGCACATTAAACACAACTATTATACATGGTTTGGTTTACAGTGCCATCTGACCACCCAATGCACAATAAACACAACTATTATGCATGGTTTGGTTTACTGTGCCATCCGACCACCCAATGCACAATAAACACAACTATTATGCATGGTTTGGTTTACTGTGCCATCCGACCACCCAATGCACAATAAACACAACTATTATGCATGGTTTGGTTTACTGTGCCATCCGACCACCCAATGCACAATAAACACAACTACTATACATGGTTTGGTTTACTGTGCCATCCGACCACCGTATACACAATAGACACAACTATTATACATGGTTTGTTTTACTGTGCCATCCTACCACCCAATACACATCAAACACAACTATTATACATGGTTTGGTTTACTGTGCCATCCGACCACCGTATACACAATAAACACAACTATTATACATGGTTTGTTTTACTGTGC
>NW_018475676.1:0-1018 GCF_002113885.1 Mizuhopecten yessoensis | reverse complement strand
GGTTATCGATAGGAACAATATTAGTACTATCATTGATTTATTTCCTTTTATAATTGCAGTCCCATTGGACGAGCTGGATATTGGTGCAGAGGAGATCGTGCAGTGTGAGGTGGTTGAGGGTGCTCTCGTGCAAAGTCAGGAAGTGGAAGATCTAGATGAGGGTTTTTCCAGGCAGAGTGAGGGTCAGAAGGAACTAGTCAAGGATATTCCAATGGAAGTAGATAAGGCTATTTTCGTGAGGGGACCCCGGAGGGCCTTCTCAAAATCTGAACAGAACAATATTGTTCATATATTTAAAGACCTGATAAACGATCCAGAAGCTCCGTTAAGTCAAAAGTGCGTACAACAGGAACTTTCAAAAACACAAGAAGGACAAATGCTCCTTGACAAATTCACGGTGAAACAACTGGTGGACAGAGTGCGAACTGCACGGAAAGCATTGAATAGGAAATGATTGAGATAGTGAAAAAGATTGTCTTGTGTAGGAAAGCTCTACTTTTACGATTGTGTCAATATTTCATAATTTTCTGTAAACAAAAATTGTATGAATAGAAATCAAAATGTATGAAAAATGTATATACATAAAATGTATGATAAATATATGGGTACAAATTTATGAAAAATGAAAACAAAAATGTATGCATAAAAACTGTTTTGAAATGTTCAAAAAAATATTTCTACAAATGTATGAATAAAAATGAATGGACAATGTATGTACAGAAATGTATGAACAAATAAAAAAGCATGTATGTACCAGAAATGTATGAAAAATGTATGCATAAACATGTACGTATACAAATATACGAATAAAAAATGAATGGAAAATGTATATATACAAATGTATGAAAAATGTATGGATAAAAAATGTATGTATAATAAATGTATATAAAATGTATGTATCAAAATGTATGGATCAAAATATATGGATAAAAATGTATGCATAAAATTTATGAAAATCAATAAATATTTTTTTTATTGAGTATTATGAAAATATGTATGTTTAAAAATGTATGAAAAA
>NW_018475675.1:0-1018 GCF_002113885.1 Mizuhopecten yessoensis | reverse complement strand
GCACATACATATATAACTGATGTAGTACATACATATAAAACTGATAAAATACATAAAGGAATTATAACATTGATTAATGAACCTGTCAAAGAGAAGAAAATCATGAAAAAACATACATAAAGAAAGTACTTAGATAAAATGTGTGAAAATGCTCCGATAATATTTAACCGAAACATTTCCATACAACATGACACTTTTGTGTATTATATGTTGATTACGTTTACATGTACACGCAATTCTGTACACTGAAAACCTGGAACTTATTTTATCCGTCTAAGATCTGGGAATTTCTATGGAAACTGTCCAAGTTTGTATTAGAATCAATCTGTTAGAGTTGTGTTCGTTTATTAATTAAAACACTGTTCACACTAAGAGTGTATTGAAATGTAACTTACCTAGTAAAAGAACAACTGGAAGCTGCATTCCAAAGTATGGCATTACTTTATATAGCGGCGCTCTAGTAAATACTGCAAGGTGTCTGCATCCAAAGGCAAGCTAGGACTGCCGATACTAGTACCTTCTTTAAAAGAGGCAGCGCATGTCTTGATATCATCAGTTATTTTCGGTCAATACATATTGCGAGGGGTACATAGGTCCTACCTGCTTTATTGAACCGTTGTATCTCGATGCCATTGGTCAATTGCAGGTAAATGTGACGGGCTTAGTGAAGTCTTAAAACAGACGCTGGAATGGAATCGACGTGCGATCAATGTAAGTGGATGGATCTAAACGGTTTAATAGGCTTTTCTATGGAATGCGCCTCTCGAACGGAATATATAGTGCGAATAAAATCCGTAACTGACAGAAGAATTTAAATCCCTTCCTTGTGTTGTGGCCTGATTTCACTGAAGTATCAACTCTGTCTGTCAAGCCGGATCACGTGCGGATTCAGACCAAAGTGTAAGAATATTATTTTCCGATAATATGTTTTACAACATACCGTGCTAGACAGCTCAGATTGGTACTCATTCCAACTCATAACCTACAGCTCAGAAGGGTACTCATTCCTACTCATAAC
>NW_018475674.1:0-1018 GCF_002113885.1 Mizuhopecten yessoensis | reverse complement strand
CACCTCCTGCCCGGCTCCTGTCTCCCCTGATATAGTACAGACACCACCTCCTGCCCGGCTCCTGTCTCCCCTGACGACAGTGGAATCCGTTAAATATATCTTCAGTGTTGGTTACTGATTCATCAAACCAAGTTTCTGTTTTTGATATTATAGCTGATTTTTAATTGAATTAAAAAAATCGGCATTCGGGAATCTAGGAAAGAAGCGTTCAAGCATTTAAATGAAGAAAATGTAAACCTTTGTTTTTTTAAACCATTGATAGTTTCCGATCGTGGTTCCTATCCGGATTTCCATCAGCCGAAATTCCCGTTGTTTTAAATAGACCGGAACCGGAAGCAGGTATTCGAGTATTGTTTATAGCTGTCTAGGCCATATTGATAATAAGTGTCTAGGTTGACATCATGATTAAGGATACGAAATAAAGTTGTATTATATAACTGTCTAGGTAACCACGTAACGAAGTCAGTTTTACAAGTCTTTGATTTTATAAAAGCTAAGATTTACTGCCCAGTACTTCAGAATGTTTATGTATTTTAACAAGCCACGTTTTAACAGCGTTTTACCTGACAACAAAGTAGTTGTGATAAAGTTATAAAGTACCATAAAGTCCTTATAGATGGTATGTGAGTGGTCGTATTTACCTTATCTACTATATATATCACGTGTTCTCTCTGTTTTTATACTGCCATTTACAAATATTTATTTAAATATATCGTAAACATGATGTTGGTCACTCTACTTCCTACATCGCACTGACTGGTTGAGTTAAATGAACTACGACAGAATATTGTTTTGCCCAGAACCTTATCACAAACTTGAATGTGGTGACATACTTATATTAATATCACGTGACAGTGTTCTCTACAACAGTGTATTGTTGTTTAGATATGACTACATATTTAACTACACACATCAATACCCCTGTCAGATAAGTGTAAAATGTTGGTGAGTGGCTGCATGCGATGTATTTGTCAGTGTTAATGTTTATATAAAGTAGTACCGGAATGTATATAAAGTA
>NW_018475673.1:0-1018 GCF_002113885.1 Mizuhopecten yessoensis | reverse complement strand
GTCGATATCAAGACCTACAATATCCCGGTATTAACCGTCGATATCGAGAACTACAATATCCCGGTATAACAGTCGATATCAAGACCTAAAACATCTCGGTTATCAGTCGATATCAAGACCTACAACAACCCGGTATAACAGTTGATATCAAGACCTACAACATCCCGGTTATCAGTCGATATCAAGACCTACAACAACCCGGTATAACAGTCGATATCAAGACCTACAACATCCCGGTATAACAGTCGATATCAAGACCTACAACATCCCGTTATAACAATCGATATCAAGACCTACAACATCCCGGTATAACAGTCGGAATAAAGACCTACAACATCCCGATATCAACCGTCGATATCAAGACCTACAACATCTCGGTTATCAGTCGATATCAAGACCTACAACAACCCGGTATAACAGTCGATATCAAGACCTACACATACCGGTTATCAGTCGATATCAAGACCTACAACAACCCGGTATAACAGTCGATATCAAGACCTACAACATCCTGTTATAACAATCGATATCAAGACCTACACCATCCTGTTATAACAATCGATATCAAGACCAACAACATCCCGTTATAACAGTCGGAATAAAGACCTACAATTTCCCGGTATTAGNCCCGATATAACAGTCGATATCAAGACCTACAACATCCCGGTATAACAATCGATATCAAGACCAACATCCCGGTATAACAATCGATATTAAGACCTACAACATCCCGGTGTAACCGTTGATATCAAGACCTACAACATCCCGGTATAACAATCGATATTAAGACCTACAACATCCCGGTATAACCGTCGATATCAAGACCTACAGCATCCCGGTATTAACCGTCGATATCAAGACCTGAAACATCCCAATTTAACAGTCGATAGCAAGACCTACAATATTCCGGTATTAACCGTCGATATCAACACCTACATCATCCCGGTATAACAGTCGATATCAAGACCTACAGCATCCCAGTTTAACAGTCGATATCAAGACCTACAACATCCCGGTA
>NW_018475672.1:0-1018 GCF_002113885.1 Mizuhopecten yessoensis | reverse complement strand
GCCACGCCCCGTTTCAAACCAAAACAATATGGCGTCAAGCTCGCCGTTTAGCGAAATCCCGCTGATAAGACTGGTAGGCAACAGAACAGAAACGACCGATGAAATTTATTTGTTGAATGAATTAAACGTACAAAGGACACATTCCTTGTTCTTACCTCCATTTATTACTGAAACGTTCGTTCCATCCGTGTGAAGGCATAGATCTACTTAGATCAGAAATCAAATGAAACATTTCACATGTGTCGTATGCATTTACACAAAACTCTTCACAAATCTATACAAATAATCACCGATTTTGTCGATAAGCACAGATTAGTATGCATACTGGCATGGAAATGTAAGAACTTGGTCAATATTAATCCAAATGTGTCGTATAAACTTTGGTAACAGGACGTTCACGAACATACAAATCGAGCGCTCGCCAGGATGGGCGGGGCCAAATGACCGACTTTTGAAAGCTTCTTTCCGATTGGTCAGTCCGCTGCAGAATGACACAACGACGACCTACCGGTCTCGAGTTCAAACCCAAATTTCATGTTCTAATCCCCAGTTTATCCACTCAAAACAACGTACTATCCCCTAAATACTGTCTTATTAGCAATCCGACTTTNACTACATATATTGTCTTATTAGCAATCGTTTTTAGTAATCTAATGACATATACTGTCTTATTAGCAATCGTTCTTTGTACTATAAGTACATATACAATGTACTGTCTTATTAGCATTCGGNGTAATCTAACGACATATACTGTCTTATTAGCAATCGTTCTTAGTAATCTAACGACATATACTGTCTTATTAGCAATCGTTCTTAGTAATCTAACGACATATACTGTCTTATTAGCAATCGTTCTTAGTAATCTAACAACATATACTGTCGTATTAGCTATCGTTCTTGGAATCTAACGACATATACTGTCTAATTAGCAATCGTTTTTAGTAATCTTACGGCAGATACTGTCTTATTAGCAATCGTTCTTAGTAATCTAACTACATACACTGCCTTATTAGCAATC
>NW_018475671.1:569-1018 GCF_002113885.1 Mizuhopecten yessoensis | reverse complement strand
ATATTGATATTCCTAACACCTTATAATCTATATTGGTATTCCTAAGAACATGTAATCTATATTGATATTCCTTATAACACATCAACTATATTGATATTAATAATAACAAGTAATCTATATTGATATTCCTAATAACATGTAATCTATATTGATATTCCTAAAAACATATAATCTATATTGGTATTCCTAATAACATGTAATCTATATTGATATTCCTAATAACATATAATCTATATTGGTATTCCTAATAACATGTAATCTATATTGATATTCCTAATAACATATAATCTATATTGATATTCCTAATAACATGTAATCTATATTGATATTCCTAATAACATGTAGCCAATATTGATATTCCTAATAACATGTAATCTATATTGATATTCCTAAAAACGTATAATTTATATTGATATTCCTAATAACATATAACCAATATTGATATTACT
>NW_018475671.1:0-564 GCF_002113885.1 Mizuhopecten yessoensis | reverse complement strand
TAACATGTAATCTATATTGATATTCCTAATAACATGTAATCTATATTGATATTCCTAATAACATGAAATCTATATTGATATTCCTAATAACATATAATATATATTGATATTTCCAGTAACATGTACTCTATATTGATATTCCCAGTAACATATAATATATATTGATATTCCTAATAACATGTAATCTATATTTATATTCCTAATAACATATAATCTATAATGATATTCCTAATAACATATAATATATATTGATATTACTAATAGCATGTAATCTATATTTATATTCCTAATAACATATAATCTATATTGTAATTTTTATTGATATTCCTAAAAACGTATAATTTATATTGATATTCCTTATAACATGAAATATATATTGATATTTCCAGTAACATGTACATTATATTGATATTCCTAAAAACGTATAATTTATATTGATATTCCCAATAACATGTAACCTATATTGATATACCTAATAACATGTAACCTATATTGATATTCCTAATAACATGTAATTTTTATTGATATTCCTAATAACATATAATCTATATTGATATTCCTAAT
>NW_018475670.1:0-1018 GCF_002113885.1 Mizuhopecten yessoensis | reverse complement strand
TCACCATCCTAATCATCAGTCGTTAGTTACAAGGGGACTGAACAGCAGTCATAGTAGTCACACACACGTGGTCACCATCCCAATAATCAGTCGTAAGTTACAAGGGGACTGAACAGTAGTCACAGTAGTCACACACACTTATAGTAGTCACACACACGTGGTCACCATCATTATCATCAGTCGTTAGTATCAAGGGGACTGAACAGTAGTCACAGTAGTTACACACACGTGGTCACCATCCTTATCCTCAGTCGTTAGTGACAAGGGGACTGAACAGTAGTCATAGTAGTCGCACATACGTGGTCACCATCATTATCATCAGGCGTTAGTTTCAAGGGGACTGAACAGAAGCCATAGAAATCACACACACGTGGTCATCATCAACAGTAGTCACAGTAGTCACACACACACGTGGTCACCATCCTTATCCTCAGTCGTTAGTGACAAGGGGACTGAACAGTAGTCACAGTAGTTACACACACGTGGTCACCATCATTATCATCAGTCGTTAGTTTCAAGGGGACTGAACAGTAGTCATAGTAATCACACACACGTGGTCATCATCCATATCATCAGTCGTTAGTTACAAGGGGACTGAACAGTAGTCACACACACGTGGTCTCCATCCTTATCCATAGTCGTTAGTTACAAGGGGACTGAACAGTAGACACAGTAGTCACACACACGTGGTCATCATCCTTATCATCAGTCGTTAGTTACAAGTGGACTGAACAGTAGTCACAGTAGTTACACACACGTGGTCACCATCATCATCATCAGTCGTTAGTTTCAAGGGGCCTGAACAGTAGTCATAGTAATCACACACCCGTGGTCATCATCCATATCATCAGTCGTTAGTTCCAAGGGGACTGAACAGTAGTCACACACATGTGGTCACAATCCTAATCATCAGTCGTTAGTTACAAGTGGACTGAACAGTAGTCACACACACGTGGTCACCATCCTTATCCATAGTCGTTAGTTACAAGGGGACTGAACAGTAGTCACAGTAGTCACA
>NW_018475669.1:0-1017 GCF_002113885.1 Mizuhopecten yessoensis | reverse complement strand
GGCAGATTTTGTAGCCCGGACGACAACCTCCTGTGACAGACACTCGCAAGACCCCGCAGTCTGTCAGCCAATCAGAGCATGTTATACAGTAAGCTTAGGCAAAAGACAGAAAAATATAATTCTAGTATTTAGGGAACGGGAACAAAAGTAAAGACAACATGCTCATTGACTGTAGGATTTCCGGCATTGTAATTGCTGTCTTACATATATTTTTGAACAGAAAAGTAGTTCTGTATAATATTTAAAAGAAAATTAATATTTAAAGAATAACACAGACATCCTGTTTTGTAAATGTAGTGTTTATAATTACACGTATTAAAATAATTTCATTATCAATTCTGAAATTAGGGCTGTTGTTATTTGTAATTCGAAACAAAAAAGATTGTTTGTTGAAAGAAAAAGGTATAAACAACTACCAGTAAGTGTATCTATATAGAACATGATGAGATTTCCTGAACTAAAGCTACTGAAGTTTAGTATTTTTGTTGACAACTACACTTAATGAAAGTTGAGGATGCATGTGTATACAAATAACATGTATCAAGTTTTATTAAAGAACTATGGCGTGTTGCGATGCCTATTTCCCTAAATTAAAGCCATAATACGCCAGTGCGCATGTCCAACTGTGCATGCCAAAACATGTTTTCTTACAAAACACACAATTTGATTTTGTTCCTCCAGCAACTTCGATTGGCAAAATTACATATAATTTTGAAATAGCATGTTTTACACGTGTATTTTGCTCCTTTCTTTGTGTTGCAATCTTCCCGCATTTTAAACAAATGAGACTGTCCTCGCTAATGACCTTTATCGTACTTTCAATAAAATATTTGCGATAATAACAGTTCATTTTTCTTGCCTGACCCTCTTTTATTGTGACGCAACAAATCCCACACATTATTCACCAGACGTACACTCACTTCACAATTCATGTCTTTCTTGGGGTTGGTCTAGTTCTTGCAACCATCCGGGAAATTTCATTAAGTTCTCAACACAGTATGATAGAGGGGGTTCAGT
>NW_018475668.1:0-1017 GCF_002113885.1 Mizuhopecten yessoensis | reverse complement strand
TTATGTGTATATATATGTTTCATGTTATTATGATATTTACAAACCGCTTATTTATGTTGCTAAAACCCGTTTGTGTCTGCCCAGTAATCTATCTATGCCCAATACATACCTGCTATATCTAGTGTCCCTTTTTCATCATGAAATATTTGGTTTATGATTACGGATAAATCATCACAACCACCCTATTGGACACAAAGCAGATCCAGAAGGTACACACTTAAATGTGTTTCATATAGAACTATATAGATTTAATACATGTTCGCAGTATCTATACAGTCTAAAACAAACTTAAGTTTCTTTTTAATAATAGATGCTAAATTACTGATTTGTTCTAATGATCTACTACATATAAACCTAGGTCATCTGCGTAGTCTCGAAATATCTCACCCCAATGTAAGATCTCTAAGAAATAAAACTGATATTATTGAATGTGAACTAAATGAAAGTGATATACATCGTCTAACGGAAACATATCTTACGCCCGAAATTCCAGATTCTGAAATCACATTTGAGTGTTACCCAAATGTCTTTCATAGATTAGATAGAACTTGTCCTGGGGGAGGAGTTTTAATCTACCACAAAAATAATATTTACACTAAAAGAAGACTTGATCTTGAACGTGATGAAATTGAGATGATATGGATGGAAGTCCACATTGATTCACATAAATTTCTTCTTAGTTTTATATATAGACCTGAATCGCCGGTTAGATATTGGGAAACATTAGACTCTGTCCTTGAAAAGGCCACTAATACTAACTTGGATATAATAGTTACTGGTGATCTAAATATTGATATGTTGAATCTATATCCCCATTCTCATGTTAGTAGACTTATGGCAAAATTTAATCTTTGTAGCTTTATAAATGAACCCACCCGTATCACTCCAACTTCTTCAACATCAATAAGATATTGTTTTTTCGAATAATGACAACTTAGTGAAAAATGCATCTGTATCTTCTCCTTTTTGCAGTGACCATTCTCTGATCCAGTTTAACATCTCTTATAGTGTCTTCAA
>NW_018475667.1:0-1017 GCF_002113885.1 Mizuhopecten yessoensis | reverse complement strand
GGGTAAGACGCTTTAACTGACACCAAATCTCACCCAGCACACATACAATACCTTGCCTGTATATAGGTAACTACCAACTGTATGCTAGGTGAGACGACACCATCACGGGTGGTGTGTTCCCTGAACGCACACATAGTGAGAACAATAGGTAGAAACATCAAAGGGAGTTTGTATCATATATGTACTGTGTTTACCTGATATATTTTACCTGTAGATCTACCTGTGATTATTACAGGTAAAATGTTTGTATCATTTATGATTATATGATTCTTAATTTCGATGACAAATGGTTAATATAAGCACAAATGTATGGTATGAAAAAAAATCATTTAAGCATTTAAGAATTACAGATAGTATTACTAAGCAGTCATTAATTACTTTATCAATTATATCTTAGAATGAAATATGCAAACAGTTAAGCATTTTGTCTCTTATTACTTCAATATTGCAACCAGAAACAGTTTCATTTCTATGTATTAAAGTTCTTTCCAAAATTCAATCAACTTCTGACTTATTTGTTGGTAAATAATAAACCTATGCATGCTCATTTACCTTTCTCCCCGACATGACCTAATTCTATATAAGTGACTGTTATATACTAAGTTATTACCACCTATTCTGTTTCTAATAAACTTATAATCTGACTGAGCATTAGCCATGATTCGAAATTAACAGTATCAGTACAAATTGTAGAATGATAGTATTGAAGATGAATTTGAAGTTGATATAGATAGATAGCTCGGGATCGGGTACTCACCTCAAAGTGTCATATCATCTGTAGCTTGTGCTCTATTAATAAAGTTCGATATTTTTTTAACTGATCTCAGAGAAGTGAACGTTTTAAAATTAATATATATTTCATTTGCAATATAACTTTTGAACCATTAAACGTATATAATAAATGTACGTCTTCATATACATTTTAATTTCATATAAACAAAATCATAACATATCAATCTGAATTTCTTTCACATTATCTTTGTTTGATACATATGTGACGTGCATACTGAACTATGG
>NW_018475666.1:0-1017 GCF_002113885.1 Mizuhopecten yessoensis | reverse complement strand
CCTATACCACTCCTACCTTTAAAATAAACATTCCCTGCAGTGGCCATATACCACTCCTACCTTTAAAGTAAGCATTCCCTGTAGTGGCCCTATACCACTCCTACCTTTAAAATAAACATTCCCTGTAGTGGCCCTATACCAATCCTACCTTTAAAATAAACATTCCCTGTAGTGGCCCTATACCACTCCTACCTTTAAAGTAAACATTGTCTGTAGTGGCCACATACCACTCCTATCTTAAAAATAAATATTCTCTGTTGTGGCCCTATACCACTTCCACCTCTCAAGTAAACATTCTCTGTAGAGGCGCTATACTACTCCTACCTCTCAAGTAAACATTCTCTGTAGAGGCGCTATACCACTCCTACCTCTCAAGTAAACATTCTCTGTAGAGGCACTATACTACTCCTACCTCTGAAGTAAACATTCTCTGTAGTGGCGCTATACCACTCCTACCTCTCAAGTTAACATTCTCTGTAGTGGCCCTATACCCCTCCTACCTTTAAAGTAAACATTCACTGTAGTGGCCCTATACCACTTCTACCTTTAAAGTTAACATTCCCTGTAGTGGCCCTATACCACTCCTACTTCTAAAATAAACATTCCCTGTAGTGGCCCTATACCACTCCTACCTTTAAAGTAAACATTCCCTGTAGTGGCCCTGTACCACTTCTTCCGCTCAAGTAAACATGCTCTGTTGTGGCCCTATACCGCTCCTACCTTTAAAGTAAACATTCCCTGTATTGGTCCTATACCACTCCTACCTTTAAAGTAAACATTCACTGTAGAGGCCCTATACAACTCCTACCTTTAAAGTAAACATTCCCTGTAGTGGCCCTGTACCACTTCTTCCGCTCAAGTAAACATGCTCTGTTGTGGCCCTATACCACTCCTACCTTTAAAGTAAACATTCCCTGTAGTCGCCATATACCACTTCTACCTCTTAAATAAACATTCCCTGTAGTGGCCCTGTACCACTTCTACCTCTCAAGTAAACATGCTCTGTTGTGGCCCTAT
>NW_018475665.1:0-1017 GCF_002113885.1 Mizuhopecten yessoensis | reverse complement strand
CCCTTGATGACAATGTCAGATGTGTTTATTAAACTGGTGTCAACTACTATTCAAACAGACTTCTATTACCCCAACGGAATATGGGAATTAAAAAATACAAGCTGTGGAATTGAAACCGTGGAAAACACGCAAACAGTGAAACTGACGATCGTACTTCAAAGACGTCCAATGTTTCAAGTTATAAACACCATAGTTCCATTCAGTATTTTAGGACTGTTGAACGTCATGGTGTTCCTTCTCCCCGCTGAGTCTGGTGAACGTGTCGGTTTTACTATTACTGTGTTCCTAGCAATTGCTGTGTTCATGAGTATTGTGACGGAGACTCTTCCTGGAACAAGTGAGCATGCTTTCCCTCGACTGTGTTATCTATTGGCAGCAGAATTCTGTATCAATGCGCTTGTGACGGTTTGTACAATATTAGTAGTAAGATTACATCATAAGCCCAAGCAGCAAACTGTTCCTTCTTGGCTGCAGTCTATAATATGCATCTGTGATTGTTGCCACTTCAAGGACAAAATATTAAATAAACACAAAAACAAGATAGATACTGTAATGTCCACGATTCAGGACTCAGACAGAAATCGTGAAGTGTTATCTATTGATATGGAACAGATCAACAATAATGCAGGAAATGAAAACAAAGGAACTCAAGTAAAACGAGAAAACACTTGTGGTAAAACGTCTTGGCAGAGTGTGGCACATGTTCTTGATGTGTTCCTCTTTGTTTTGTTTATAGTTATTTCCGGACTGAACAAACTAGTTGCTTATTTTATACTTACTTAAAATACACATGGTATTTACATATGTACTTTACTGCTGTGATTCAGCAGGATATTCATGTTTTAGTCCATATATGTATCCATGTACGTGTTTTAGCACTACTTTATAATAATATAGATACAGTTTCCAGGTATCACCCACTTGAAACTATTCTGTTAATTGTAATTGATTTTTTTTAAATGAAATACTTTAAATGTTCCATATTATTAGCCTTCATAACCCAGTCAGTTTTGTTTC
>NW_018475664.1:0-1017 GCF_002113885.1 Mizuhopecten yessoensis | reverse complement strand
CACATTTGACTGCTGTGACCTTGAAAGTAGGTCAAGGTCATTTTTGTTCTTAAACTTTGTTGGGCTCAATCCCAGGAAGCCACCAGCCAAATATGAAGATTCTATACCTTTTAGTTCTTCAGAAGAAGTTGTTTTTAGCGTTGAACATATTTGACCGCTGTGACCTTGAAAGTAGGTCAAGGTCATTTTCGTTCTCAAACTTTGTTGGGCTCCATCCCAGGAAGCCATCAGCCAAATATGAAGATTCTATACCTTTTTGTTCTTCAGAAGAAGTCGTTTGAAGTTTTTTGACATACTTAACCCCTGTGACCTTGAAAGTAGGTCAAGGTTCTTTTTGTTCTCAAACTTTGTCGGGCTCCTACCAACAAAGCTTTCAGCCAATGTTTAAAAGAAAAGTTGACGGACGAGGACGGACGGCTTTCGGGCAGGTGAGCTAATAACTAAACATAAAGTATCAGACCAAAACAATCCTTTAAACTACCATTATATTATGTTACAAAAATCTCGACTTTTTTCTTCTCTGATGCAATTTTAATTTGAAGATAAAGTTAAATGTATTGTTAATGTCAGGAAACCTGAACGTTTACAAACCTACTTTTTTTGCTGAAGTATTTATCCCAGGTGCTCATTGACAACTCTGAAACACCTTTGATCTCTGTTATATTCCATCAGGAACCTACAATTGTATTTAATTAATGTTCGACAAGTGATGAAAAAACTTTGGCAGATTAATCTACACTTGATATTCTTGTGTTAATAAAATAGACTAAGCAAGTAGAACACATTGTAACGTACTGTAAATTTAATAAACTAAACCTTCAAAGTTAATGCTACTGTATTAGGCCCGTGTCCAGCATGCATGACAACAGGGGAGTCTATGATTAACTTTGGATATGTTTTACTTCTGGTTGCGCCTGGACAGTAAATATATAAATATGCTAATCAGTTGGTATAGTGTGTAACCAAAATTTTAGCAATTTCTTAATGACATACAAGAGTATAATATATTTCCTTTAG
>NW_018475663.1:883-1017 GCF_002113885.1 Mizuhopecten yessoensis | reverse complement strand
ATAACGTGTAGTAATAGTGTCTATATAACTACTGTATCAACGTTAGAACGTGTAGTGGTGTCTATATCACTACTGTATCACCGTTATAACGTGTAGTAGTAGTGTCTATATCACTACTGTATCACCGTTATAAC
>NW_018475663.1:0-687 GCF_002113885.1 Mizuhopecten yessoensis | reverse complement strand
ACTACTGTATCACCGTTATAACGTGTGTAGTAGTGTCTATATAACTCCTATATCACCGTTATAACGTGTTGTTGTGTCTATATCACTACGGTATCACCGTTATAACGTGTAGTAGTAGTGTCTATATAACTACTGTGTCACCGTTATAACGTGTTGTTTTGTCTATATCACTACGGTATCACCGTCATAACGTGTAGTAGTAGTGTCTATATCAATACTGCATCACCGTTTTAACGTGGGTAGTAATGTCTATATCACTACTGCATCACCGTTTTAACGTGGGTAGTAATGTCTATATAACTACTGTATCAACGTTATAACGTGTAGTAGTAGTGTCTATATCAATGCTGTATCACCGTTTTAACGTGTGTAGTAATGTCTATATCACTACGGTATCACCGTCATAACGTGTAGTAGTGTCTATTTCACTACTGTACACTGGTCTATATAACTACTGTATCAACGTTATAACGTGTAGTAGTGTCTATTTCACTACTGTACACTGTTATAACATGTGTAGTAATGTCTATATCACTACTGTATCACTGTTACATGTATAACATGTGTAGTAGTGTCTATATCACTACTGTATCACCGTTATAACATGTAGTAGTAGTGTCTATATAACTACTGTATTACCAATATAACGTGTGTAGTAGTGTCTATATCACTACTGTATCAACGTTA
>NW_018475662.1:0-1016 GCF_002113885.1 Mizuhopecten yessoensis | reverse complement strand
TGAGTGGGTTGGTGTGAGGGATGAGTGGGTTGGTGTGAGGGATGAATGGGTTGGTGAGAGAAATTGAATGAAAATGAAATTAGCTAATGAACGTAACAAAAGTGATCAAGAATTTATAACAGCAATGGAAAAATGGAGTAGAGCAACCGTGTTAAAAATACCCGGTACATCACTAAGTTTGATCGTTCAGATGCAACCCACAGCACAACGCAATCTTCAAGTGGGCAGGTAATAAAAGACAAAATTGATGACGCAACGGTGGGAAAACTTCACTAAAAGACAACGCGTTTATGACGTTTTCAGAATAACAGCGCGTGTTAACTCTTTTCCACTCGGAAGCTAAAGGCAGGCTCTTATCTTTCCCTTGACAGACGGGTTCACACTTATCCCGGTGTTGGAATAATATCTTCTTTCCCCACCGAAACATCCCAGCCCTTGTCCTACACCTAAAGTGCGGAATAATTATTTATTAACCTAGGGCTGAGACGGGGGATTCCCCAATTCATACTAATTGTATGACGTGACTTCAACAATGAATTTAGTCTGTAACGCCAACATTGCATTATGTTTATGACAAGGTCAACAGGGTAAGAAGAAAAGAGTCATTCATCCCATCGAGGTTAGATGGGGTACCCTCAGGGAAAGATTCTGAGTTGCCACCTAATCTGGTGTTAGGCAACTTCGGAACTTTCTCCCTTTCGGTTGAGATTTCTTTTTCTCAGCCCGAAATGTGTGAAAAACATATATTACTATTTTCTCCAGCAGAAGCGGGAGGGACACTCTGAAGTGTGGGAGACTTCTATAATGCAAATCAAAGATATTGTGTAATAAGCAGATTCTTTAAAATGTTTGATATTCTTCGTCAACATTTTGATCGCATTGAAATGTTCGACCACCAAAACCTTACACATTATGGAAAAACAAGACCATCGTAGTTGTAAAACAATAATGACAATCAGGTATAAGTCACGAGCTAATTATTTCAATCTTTTTTAGTTTCTACTCTTTTTTTAATT
>NW_018475661.1:0-1016 GCF_002113885.1 Mizuhopecten yessoensis | reverse complement strand
GGTAACAGGAGTCACACCCCTACCTGTAACTTGAGTTACACCCCTTCCTGTAAAAAGTGTTACATCCCTTCTTGTAACAATAGATAGCAGTGTTTAAAATGGCATAATGCTAAAAATACAATGCATCTCTGAGATGTACATGGACAGGGATTCATCCTGCTTATCACACATTCATATATATATTTAATTATATATAGATATCAAATACTTTAAGTGCAGTTATCATAAAATAATGAATATTTTGTGTGAAGTAATGTTTTCCTAAGATTTCAGACATGTGACAACCATGGATACGACACAAAAATGCACACAGAAAAAAACACCTTTTTTGGATAATTAATACAAGTATTTAGGTGTGAAATATTTTCCTCAATACATTCTAAATACTGATAAATGTTTTTTGTTTGTTTTTGATTTTGTAGTGTCGGCCGAGAACCAAAAGATCTTCCAGTACCTGGAGTATGTCGGACTAAAGGACATAATAGACAGAGTTATTGACCTTGACAGGGACATGGATTGGAACTGGTAAGTTGTCAATTTGTTAGCATCAGTCAAGTCTTGTCTGTGTAATTGAGACATAAATAACATCTCTATTTCCAATACAGGTATGATGAATTGTCACCAGGAGAGATGCAGAGACTGTCCTTTGTACGTCTGTTCTACCATCAGCCAAAATTTGCAGGTAAATTAACTTTTATTTTTACTTGACCGACTTCAGATGTGTGTTAATGAACTAACTAGTGGCCCATAGTAAAAAACATTCTGTTGTATCTTTTTGAAATATGTCCTGGGTATATGATTTAAAAAGAAAAGATTTACACATTTGTCCTCTCCACAGTGATAACAGTGCACAGTACATTTGGAGAGATTTATGCCATTAATAGGACAATTTCAATGTATAATGATGTGTATGTTAATTCTGTGTCCTACTCGGTAATTGATATGTATATTAATTCCGTGTCCTACTCTGAAATTGATGTGTATGTTAATTCTGTGTCCTACTCTGTAATTGATGT
>NW_018475660.1:0-1016 GCF_002113885.1 Mizuhopecten yessoensis | reverse complement strand
TGACTCGTACACTGACAGAAAAGTGTCACATTGACTCATTGACTCATGCACCGACAGAAGATTTTCAGCTTGACTCAAACACTGATAGAGGATTTTCATATTTACTCATACACTTCATAAACTAAAATTTGCGCTAAGACTTTCTATCCGTCAGCAATTTGTTGGAAATAGGCTTCGTTCGCTGAAATATATCTCCTGTCTAATTAACGGCGTCAGGTCATCAAGTCAATACTTTCCCTCTGGACGTGGTAAGTGTACAACAAAGGTATTGTAGCAGTTTTTATTCTCCCTCAGCACCAATATACAAATCTCAACGCACGTTTCCATCATCTACCTAGCCATCTAATTCAATTAATCGTTTGTTACCAATCTAATCATCACATACATGTAACACAAACTCCAAATGTCAGGGTCACTTAATTTAATTAAAGGCTGTTGTGACGCACCTGTTAACCTACCAAGTCTCCAATAATTGTATAAGGTGAAGGTCACTTTAAAAGTTTAAGGTCTTTCGAGTCATCGCAGTACAGCTAAGCAAAAATATGTAAGTACTGTACATAATGATATGAAGTAACATTTCATATAACCCGGATATCTGTTTATAATCGGTCCCGTCATTATATAGTCAAAGTTTATAATGGACACAGGGGAACCAGTTAAGGGTGTATCCTACCTTATTTTAACTTGTGTTTCCGTTGTCAAACACCTCCATATGGTAAATTAAATAAAAAATATGTCCTCAATTTCTAGTTGATTTCAAAGAAACAATTTCAAGTAGTCATGATATTTAATCACTTCACTACTAATGTCACCTTGGCAGAGCGGCGAGGCTCAATCTTTAAAACACTTCTCTAGATCAGCCACGTTTAAAGAGATCTGGTGCATTGCTTGATCAAGACTCAATTCCATAAATAGTTGAGGTTGTGGCTCCCCTTGAGCAAAGAGGCGAGGTCAAATAGAGAAAAAAATGATGATTCGCGGGCGAAATAACGATAAACTGGGCAAGATATGTCGGG
>NW_018475659.1:0-1016 GCF_002113885.1 Mizuhopecten yessoensis | reverse complement strand
ATCTGTTAACGGTAGCGCATGATCATATTGTGCATTTCCACTTAAATAACGGAAGTTGCAACTACATCTGATGTTAGCGTCCATATACCCCATGCGATGATCATGTTTAATCATTGGTAAAATTATAGTACCGTACATCAGAGACATATATCAAGCCAACGAAGGTTGGTAATTTGCTGAACTGATACAGCCTATGCATACCTGCTTATGCTTTACCACACCGTCCCCGAAAAGGAGAGTTTCCTTGTGCTGTTTAATGTAAAGTGAATTGAAGCATGCCCTTACAGATATTAAACTTACCTTTTCACGGAAGTTACCAATATTAGCGCATGTGCATAGTCAATATTTCTTAACTCGCCAATGTATTACCTGCATGGGGCTCAGGTTCCACGTAATGGAGGAGTTTTTAATGGAACACGCAGTGTTTGCTGGACGAATTAGGCTCAATTTTTCCTTTTATTTGTTAACATATAATGACAAAAACAAAACAAACAAAACACAACTTTGAGACATTCCCTGTTTTTTTTAAATATTTTATAATGATGGTCTAGTCTACAGCATGCATACTGCCCAGATGCCATGTACATTTTGATGACCAGAATCCAGTTCATTTCACATATATACGTCTGACGAGAGCAGGTATACCTAAGCATAACATTCTATTGTTATTGGCCTCATACCAATCACAATTTGATAACTAAGTACATATCTATACATATGCTGGTATATACTTACAAGGATGCTATGAAATGAGCAAGGTAGATCCTTTTAATATACAATCTGTAAAATAACAGTTTCTGGACTTATTACAGGTTGTTAGAATAAGAATTCGCTGGACAGCGAAGGGTAGGGTCAATTAGGAGATGCTTTAACAAGGGTTTAGCTAGTAGAGTATCATTCCACTTTTGTTTCTTTGTTTTTTAGAAGACGACGGTTATCTTCATAGACTAGCCGGATATCAGATATACCTGTCAAACACGACTATCTGGAGAACAGAAGACGCGTGTTACCAAGAC
>NW_018475658.1:0-1016 GCF_002113885.1 Mizuhopecten yessoensis | reverse complement strand
TATGGTGTTGAAAAAGTCTGAATGTTTACTAGAATACATTTGGGAAATTGAAAATATAGCTGATAGTGACTTGCTCCCAAGAATTCGGACGATAAAGTTCATCGTACCATCAAAAATATCACAGCAACAAGAAGACATATACCCACAATATGAAGCTGGACAATTGATGGCATTTGAAGGAGCTGTTCCTGACTGGTACACCAAATATGTCTGGAGTAGTTGCAACATCCTGCCAGAAATGGCCAATCCGTTCGTAGGTTTTAATAAGAAAAAAACGGACGCGGTAGCGAGACAACTTCAGGTGTTCTTGGAAAAGCCACTGCTGGAAAAAGTTATCTTGCACACACAAAATATATGTGATGCATTAAAAGAACAATGCGAAAGAAATGTCTGGAAAAACAAGGATGAATACTTGAAAAGACTGATGTCTGACATTTATCAATATTTATGGAAAGATGGAGCTAAGCATGACTTACTTAATCGTCTTCGTCAGAAACCTATTGTGTATCTGCCATCTGAGAACAAATTTGTGACATGTGGAGTTCTTGTTATTCATTTAGAAGAAGGGCAAGAAATCAAACCATATCTTTACTCGGCTCCCTTGGAGTTTGGTGGGAACTTTGAACTGTTTGAAAAGCTGGGCACAGAAAAGAGACCCACATGTGCAACGTATGCTAGAGTATTGGAGCGAATCACACAAGATGTGAGGGATCAAGAACTGCATCCCAACGAGCGTCAGTCTGTATTGAAGGCTATTCATGGACTATTTTTACATTTGAAGTGTACGACAGACGATACTGATGTATGTTTGCAGGTACCTATCCTGTATCTTCCAACCGAAGACTACAAACTAATGGATTCCACGAAAATGATTTATTCAAATAACAATCTTTTCTATGAAGCAATAGGGAAGGATGCAGGCTTACCCTACTTTGTAGGTTTCCAATCACTAAAGCTATTTTATTTTGAAAGGGATATAGAAAAATTACCAGTGAAATATAGACCGCATATTTTGA
>NW_018475657.1:0-1016 GCF_002113885.1 Mizuhopecten yessoensis | reverse complement strand
TAGTAAATATTTAGTACACTAGACTACACACGTCGTTAATAGTAATGTTTAGTACACTAGACAACACATGTCGTTTATAGTAAATGTTTAGTACACTTGACTACACACGTCGTTAATACTTAATGTTAAGGACACTAGACTACACACGTCGTTTATAGTAAATGTTTAGTACACTAAACTACATACGTCGTTTATAGTAAATGTTTAGTACACTTGACTACACACGTCGTTAATACTTAATGTTAAGGACACTAGACTACACACGTCGTTTATAGTAAATGTTTAGTACAATAGACTACACATATCGTGTATAGCAAATGTTTAGTACAATAGACTACACACATCGTTTATAGTAAATGTTTAGTACACTAAACCACATACGTCGTCTATAATAAGTGTTGAGTACACTGGACTACACACGTCGTTTATAGTAAATGTTTAATACACTTGACTACACACGTCGTTTATCNACATCGTTTATAGTAAATGTTTAGTACAATAGACTACACACATCGTTTATAGCAAATGTTTAGTACAATAGACTACACACATCGTTTATAGTAAATGTTTATTACACTTGACTACATACGTCGTTTATAGTAAATGTTTAGTACACTACACTACACACATCGTTTATAGTAAATGTTTATACATTACACTACACACGTCGTTAATAGCATATGGTAAATGTTTAGTACACTAGACTACACACGTCGTTAATAGTATATAGTAAATGTTTAGTACATTTGACTACACACGTCGTTTATAGTATATAGTAAATGTTTAGTACACTAGACTACACACGTCGTTAATAGTATATAATAAATGTTTAGTACACAAGACAACACACGTCGTTAATAGTATATAGTAAATGTTTAGTACACTAGAATACATACGTCAGTAATAGTATATAGTAAATGTTTAGTACACTAGACTATACACGTCGTTTATAGTTATCATTTAATACACTCGACTACATACGTCGTTTATAGTTATCATTTAATACACTAGACTAC
>NW_018475656.1:0-1016 GCF_002113885.1 Mizuhopecten yessoensis | reverse complement strand
TTGTGAGGGGATATTGTGTACACCCGGTAACATTGTGAGGGGATAGTGTGTACACCCGGTAACATTATGAGGTGATATTGTGTACACCCGGTAACATTATGAGGGGATATTGTGTACACCCGGTAACATTGTGAGGAGACATTGTGTACACCCGGTAACATTATGAGGGGATATTGTGTACACCCGGTAACATTGTGTGAGGATATTGTGTACACCCGGTAACAATGTGAGGGGATATTGTGTACACCCGGTAACATTGTGTGAGGATATTGTGTACACCCGGTAACATTGTGTGAGGATATTGTGTATACCCGGTAACATTGTGTGAGGATATTGTGTACACCCGGTAACATTGTGAGGGGATATTGTGTACACCCGGTGACATTGTGAGGGGATATTGTGTACACCCGGTAACATATTATGAGGGGATATTGTGTACACCCGGTAACATTGTGTGAGGATATTGTGTACACCCGGTAACATTGTGTGGGGATATTGTGTACACCCGGTAACATTGTGAGGGGATATCGTGTACACCCGGTGACATTATAAGGGGATATTGTGTACACCCGGTAACATTGTGTGAGGATATTGTGTACACCCGGTAACAATGTGAGGTGATATTGTGTATACCCGGTAACAATGTGAGGGGATATTGTGTACACCCGGTAACATTATGAGGGGATATTGTGTACACCCGGTAACAATGAGAGGGGATATTTTGTACACCCGGTAACAATGTGAGGGGATATTGTGTACACCCGGTATCATTGTGAGGGGATATTATGTACACCCGGTAACCTTATGAGGGGATATTGTGTCCACCCGATAACAATGTGAGGGGATATTTTGTACACCCGGGAACAATGTGAGGGGATCTTGTGTACACCCGGTGACATTGTGAGGGGATTTTGTGTACACCCGGTAACATTGTGAGGAGATATTGTGTACACCCGGTGACATTGTGAGGAGATATTGTGTACACCCGGTAACATTATGAGGGGATATTGTGTACA
>NW_018475655.1:0-1016 GCF_002113885.1 Mizuhopecten yessoensis | reverse complement strand
ATGCTTCTGACCAAATATGGAACAAATCCTTTCATTCCTTCAGAATTAGAAGGATTTTAAAGAATTGGCTATATTTCACCTATTGGGCCCCGCCCCTCAGCTCCAAGGGGGGTCACACCCACCATTTATACAAAATGTGTTCCCCTTTACCCAAGGATGCTCCACACTAAATATGGACCAACTCCTTTTATTCCTACGGAAGAAGAAGGATTTTAAAGAATAATTTGCTTTGTTTCACCTATTTTGGCCCCGCCCTTCAGGCCCCTGGGGGCCACACCAATGGTTTATACAAGATTGGTTCCCCTTCACCCAAGAATGCTTCAGACCAAATATGGAACAAATCCTTTCATTCCTACAGAAGAAGAAGGATTTTAAAGAATTTGCTATATTTCCCCTATTGGGCCCCACCCTCAGCCCCCAGGGGGGCGAGACCCACCATTTATACAACATTTGTTCCCCTTCCCCCAAGGATGCTTTTGACCAAATTTGGTCAAAATCTGCTCAGTTGTTCATGACTAGTAGCGTTTTAAAGGAAAAGTTGACGGACGGACGGACGAAGGACGACGGACGCTGCAGTATGGCGTAAGCTCACATGGTCCTTCGGACCAGGTGAGCTAAAAACAATAAAACAACCTTATTCAATATCTAGCATACAGATTTAAGAGTGAAAAGTATTTGAAACTAGCACCTCTGATTCTAAACAAGGAAAATGAAGAAATTTTAGCACACTGACTCCTTTGGGCCCCGCCCTACAGCCCTTGGGGGTAGGGCTGGCTCAAAATATTTTCAAAGTATTAAACTGTCAACTCAGGGTTATAATTCCAATCAAGTTATCAACATGTAATATTCAAAGTATCATTTGCCATAATAAATTTTTCCCCCCCCCCCCTCCCTCTCTTCCCCAGGGGTAAACGTGAGACCCTAGGGTCATAAAATTCACAATTTTGGTAGAGTACCTTAAAACTCTTCCATGAGAATAAGATTTTGAAATTTCAGTCAATTCAACCCTTTTTGGC
>NW_018475654.1:286-1016 GCF_002113885.1 Mizuhopecten yessoensis | reverse complement strand
GTTATCTCTTTTATTATTTTAACCCCCTTTTATTATTTTTAATTACCTACAGATACAATGCGAATACTTTTAAAATGAACCATTTTATCTGATTTTATCTTCGCTATTCACATGTTTGTTAAAAAAGTAAAATAAATAAATAAATCACCATGGCCCTAAATGACCACAGCCGTCGATGGGCCGTTAAACATAAACAAACAAACAAACAAACAAACTATTTCCCTATTCCGCCCCACCCCTCTTTCCCCAGGGGGGCCACACCCACCGCTAATACAAAATTTAGTCCCCTTGGCCCAAGAATGCTCTAGACTAAATTTGGATAAAATCCCTTTAACCATACGGTAGAAGGATTTTAAACATTTTACCTCCATTTCCCCTAATGGGCCCCGCCCCTCTGCCGCCAGGAAGGCCACAGCCACCGTTTATACAAAATTGAATGCCCTTGGCCTAAGGGTGCTCCAGACCAAAACCTTATCATTTGACCTTTAGCCTCTGCAGTTTTCACTCGACCACAACATTTGACTTTCAGTCTATACACACTACCAGTTATACTTGACCTACAGTCTATACATATTACCCGTGATACTTGACCTACAGTCTATACACACTACCCGTGATACTTGACCTACAGTCTATACACACTACCCGTGATACTTGACCTACAGTCTATACACACTACCCGTGATACTTGACCTACAGTCTATACACACTACCCGTGATACTTGACCTA
>NW_018475654.1:0-189 GCF_002113885.1 Mizuhopecten yessoensis | reverse complement strand
CAGTCTATACACACTACCCGTGATACTTGACCTACAGTCTATACACACTACCCGTGATACTTGACCTACAGTCTATACACACTACCCGTGATACTTGACCTACAGTCTATACACACTACCCGTGATACTTGACCTAGTCTATCAACACTACCCGTGATACTTGACCTAGTCTATACACACTACCCGTGA
>NW_018475653.1:0-1015 GCF_002113885.1 Mizuhopecten yessoensis | reverse complement strand
GTGTTCTGTTTGTAGTGGGACCGTGCATCCAACGGTATCATTTATAGTACCAGCTAACTTGAATGCAAACAGCACAGATACCGCAACATCCACCCCATAACATTTTATACTTCACCTGGGTTGTTGAAGGTGTGTGTTGCGGTCATTGTCGGTGCGTTGAGGTCACTTTCGCTCTCTGCATCCCTAGAATATGTCATAGCAAAATTGAAGGCACGCGGCTAGCTATTTTATTTGTCTCGGGTAAAAAAAAACACGTAACCAATCACAATGCTGATACCTGTGCTGATTACAGAGGAGCTACCCTCGACTTTAAAGCCAGTCAATTTCTGCCGTTACGCGACCGCGAGATTATTTTGATGTACATCAAATGATCAACATAGTCTTGTTGTCTCATCCACAGGGTGGTGCATACTAATCCCTCAATTCTGCTATGCCATATTGAAGTGGCGCAGAGAGCGAAAGTGAGCGTTACCCCTGGATATCGAGGATGCATTCATGAAAACGTTTCATTAAGTCATGCATTTGCGATACAATATTAACACAACGCTTAGAATGAAAACCTACCTCATGGTATGGCCAGCTGTCATGGTTCCATGGGTCGATGTGATCAACAGACACGATTACACGACACTATCATGTCGTCAAGTCAAATTACGACCTATCTGATACGTAATCGCTTTAAAAACCAACTAGGGCATTTTTTATGCTTTATTATCTGTTTTGTTTATTTTTTAGCCGGTTTAAATATTAAAACTACTAAAATCATGTATAATACAGTAAAAAACGTTACATGTAGAAGAAAAGCTTAATCAATATATTTCCAAATATTGATAAAGGCATTTATTTATTTATGTTTCATTGTACTTACTACCTTAATCGAACTAAAGGTTTATTTATAAGAAACATGATGTATGTGTAAAGTGCTCTGTAGATTCTTTTAACAATCGGTACAAGGGTGACCATACTGATATTTTTACAAATGAGACTCATGTAACCCCTCCCTCCTTCCCCTCCT
>NW_018475652.1:0-1015 GCF_002113885.1 Mizuhopecten yessoensis | reverse complement strand
CCCCTCGGGGGCCAGACCCACGGTTTATACAAAATTGGTTCCCCTCCACCTTCGGACCAGGTGAGCTAAAAATGCATGTTTCTTGAAACAAGCTAAAACAGCATTTGCTTAATAATATAAAGATACATACATTTTTCAACAGTTATGAAACAAGTTTTTTCAACTGATATATTAATAAACTGTTATTGGCCCAGATGGTAGCAAACAGTCTCAGAGAAAGGTGAGTGTGCTTTCCACATGCTGCCTGACTGTCCCAGTTAAATTTATAGGTAGGCAACAAAAATGTCTATATTGAACATGTACATTTTGTTTGAACTATCATTTTTGTTTTAGTGAAAATGCAAACCTCAGGGTCAAGTTCTGTACTAGCAAAATCTGTCAACATGGATTTGTCTCCTACGTCATCAGGCTGAAAAACAAAATATGAACTGGTCAATATATGTATACCACTATAGTGATGTTTAATAACCTTTCTGCAGGTGAAATTGAAAATATGAAGAAGTTGTTTGCCTGAGTCTAGACATATTAGTGATTACAGCCTTACAGTATGGAATGAAGATTTTATTAAATGGATGCAGTTGTTGTTTCACACAAAAACATTTTTCTTAACCGTTTCATCACTGTAGACCATAATGGACTTATCCAGATCAAGATATGGACTAGTTTATCAAAGTTATATAGGAGTGAAAGAGTTTATACATGCATAAGCTATCCGACATAGCCCTATAGTTGCAGTTGTTCATTCAAAACTTGCCTAAAATAAAACTTAACCAAGCTAGGTCACAGATGTCAAGGGCAAAGGTGAAATTCACAAAATGGTACTTATGTGTGTAAAGTTGTGCGACACTAAACCTACTTAATTCATAACTGACTGAAATGCAAAACCTTAACCCTCTAAATGTATGTTGGTTCAGACAACGGTATGACTTTGTGGCTGAGCATACTGAAAACAAAATGATAAAGGATCACTAGGGTATATCCCTCTAGTCCTAGCCTTGGTAGACAGCCAGTAAAC
>NW_018475651.1:0-1015 GCF_002113885.1 Mizuhopecten yessoensis | reverse complement strand
AAAAGGGAAGAATTGTAGATGAATTTAACCATTAGGAACGTATGCTTTGTACGTAATGCAATCATTTGGTGACGATACTATCGTTACAGCAGCGAAGCATATATTGGTCAAAGGGCTAGCAGACGACTAACTTGAGTTTGATATTCTTGATTTTGATGTGAGCAAATATCTCAATGAAATATACAGTATCATGCAGATTCATAGACGATGTTATATGAGTTAGGGCAGGGACACATACAACCACGGCAGCTCCGGGCCATCCTCAGTCTAGACAGACGGCGACTGTCACAGCCCCATGCGTTGTCGGTAGATCCGTTAAAATGGACGACAATGACAAGAAACTGTGTAGACAAAAACGAGAATATCAACACGAAAAGAAAACTTTGTCATATACAACTGATTTCTGAACGACAAAAACGAATCACGCCAAATACACCAAACCCCAACTGCCGAACTCGATTCGCAATTGTCCAAATTTTCAATTTGTGTACGACAGAAATATGGTAGCGAGTATCAACCCAGTTACTTGAGAGGGATGCTTGGCTCAGTTGAAAGGCATTTACAACGTCATAGGTATGGGTATAGCTGTATCTCCAGTCATAAATGCGCGGGTACGAGAGGCGCTCAAACCTAAACATAACGTTTAAAAAAAGGAATATGGAATAAATCCATAGCAGCGGATGTTAACACTGATTCTGAAATAAACTCATTGTATGAGAGGTAACAGCTAGGTAAAGACACACCAGAATCTCTGTTGAACACCGTAAGGTTTAACAACATGCTTAATTTCGTGATGAGCAGACAGTCATGCTGGGTTCTGATCAGGAACTTAAAAGAGAGTTTTTCACAATTAAATGACAGACAAACGAAAACACGAACGGGTATAGACGTTACAAACATAAGGAGTACCAAGCTGTGTACGCGGAACCTAGTAGTGACAAATGTCCAGTAGCTACAGTTTGGAGCAAACTTAACTTGGTATCTAGTGCACTTCGTAGTGCACACGTAGTGAACA
>NW_018475650.1:0-1015 GCF_002113885.1 Mizuhopecten yessoensis | reverse complement strand
TTCTAAAGAGTGTTGATTAGACAATTAAAGACATTCATTCACTCACGTCCAGAATATAGTTCAGCGTGCCCAAGGCAAAGATGAATTGATATTGGAGTTAATTAACCCGTATCTTACTCTAGAACGGCTGACCAAAAGTAGTAGTTACATTAACCATGACTTTAGCAATCTGTGGTGACGTGGCGAGCAGCAAGGAGCTCAATCAAGGAGGTTAGAACTATTAGCTTCTGCCATTTTTTTCATTGGTAGCCTTTCTTTTTAAATTTATAGAAATGATAATATAATTCAATAAATATTTCCACCAAATCATATTACTCTCAAATGCCTTGATGCAGGCAACATTTATCTACCATTAGAACAAACAGGACCAATCTTTTCTGCAAAGTTATCTACAATGCAAACGGAGATACCCCAACCTCCGCCCAGTCTCCCCAGGACATGCCTGTCCAGATCTCTGATAGTATCACTGTGATGTTATTTCCCTGTGTGAAACGTCTCGGTGTGAGGACGTGGATTACTTGTATTTGACCCAGATTTAGATGGCGGGTGTCATCGATTAAGCAGACACCTGTTCTTATTATTCCCATACTTTTTCAAAGGTCATGGTCCATGTGAATCTCCTCTTTGATCATAGTTTGCACTATATGTATTGAATTGATTTTTAGTTCAATGAGTGATTTGTTGACCATTCGGTATTCCCGTTATTTTTATACATTCGAACCGGTGTAATACGAAAAAGCGACCCGTGTAGAAAACTTATCAGAGGTCCAAACTCTACGTAGAAATACTACCTGGGCATCCATAAAACACTGACCCATAACCGTTGAAAAATGGCCCGGATAAAAAATTTACGGAATACGTTTTTTTGTATTTTTTACCGGCAGCGAAACTTTTCTAATATAAGCTGTCATGTTGGGAACGGCTTTTTTTTCGCATTCGTTTTTTATATGTAGTAGGACGAGGAAAAGTGTAAAGATAGTGCCGTCGCTGGGGCTCGAACCCGCGACCCTTGGCT
>NW_018475649.1:0-1015 GCF_002113885.1 Mizuhopecten yessoensis | reverse complement strand
GGGGGGGGGGGGGGGGGGGTCATTTAATTTTTTTTATGAAAATATATTTTTATGTATTAATATTTGATTTCCATTTCGTGGTCTTCAATTTTCTTAGCAGATGACGCAGAAATTAGTCCGATTCTGAAGGGGTGCCCAAATAAGCGTCTAATGTATACATAATATTTTGGGGAAAGAACAGTGAATCCTAGCAAAGGGAGGAAGGACGGCAATTATTATGTCGCAGTGTCGGACCGATACACTCATAACATACACACAGGTGTACACACATACACACAACTGTACATACGTACACACAGCTGTACACACATACACACAACTGTACATACGTACACACAGCTCTACATACATATGTACGTACACACAGCTCTACATACATATGTACGTACACACAGCTGTACATACATACACATAGCTGTACATACGTACACACAACTGTACACACAGCTGTATATGCGTACACACAACTGTACATACGTACACACATATGTACACACGTACACACATTTGTACATACGAACACACAACTGTACATACGTACACACAGCTGTACATACGAACACACAACTGTACATACGTACACACATCTATACACACAGCTGTGCATACGTACACACAGCTGTACATACGTACACACAGCTATACACACAGCTGTACATACGTACACAGCTGTACATACGAACACACAACTGTACATACAGCTGTACATATGAACACACAGCTGTACATACGTACACACAGTTGTACATACATACACACAGTTAACACACATCTGTACATACGTACACACATCTGTACATACGTACACACATCTGTAAATACGTACACACAGCTGTACATACGTACACACAGCTGTACATAAGAACACACAACTGTACATATGAACACACAGCTGTACATACATGTACATACACACAGCTATACACACATATGTACATACGTACACACAGCTATATACATATCTGTACATACGTACACACAGCTGTACATACGTACACACAGCTGTACATACGAA
>NW_018475648.1:0-1015 GCF_002113885.1 Mizuhopecten yessoensis | reverse complement strand
TCGCCTGAGGAGAGGTGAAGGTCGGATGAGGTTAGGTAAAGTTTGAATGTGATGAGATGAAGGTCGGGTGAAGTGGGGTCAAGATGAAGTTAACATCTGTTATAGTGTACATGTATGTTATTAATGTGTAGATAATTAAAAACATTTACAGGACACAGCAGTGAGCCACTTTTCTAGGTACACAATGAATCTGCGCCTTCTTACTCGGCGATGCTCTCCAGTGTTATACATGTTGCAGATCAATTAAAGACCTGATTGAATTAAACGTCTAGTCATTGGATGATAATCCGAGTGGGAGGTGATGTCGGATGGGTGGGTCAGTGGGTTAAAATTTCAGAAATTTTGTTAAATGCATTGGATTATAAAGGCAATCTCAAGCTATAGGGTAGATATGGTAATGATTCTAAAAGTTGGAAGCATGTTGTTCCATGGGGAGATATGTGTGTGTTTGGTGGGAGGGATGGGGGTGAATTTGTAGGGAGCACAGAACTGATCACGATACGGGAGAACGTTTTTATACGAGTTGCTTCCCTTTAAATCTTCAACGTATTCTCTTACGGTTATGAACATGCAGTGTTTTCATTATGATATATATAAGGTCTTTAAACTTTAAAGCATGATTCTTATTTTTTAAGGATCAAGAAAATATCAAAAAAATAAATAAATGCTACAAATAAAAGAAAATATATATTTGAATTAAAAAATGATGAAATGTTTGATCAAACTTACAATTTAGTTTGGACCAATAGTACAAGTAGTACCCTCAGTAGTCACCTTAACGCTACACTCACATCCTAATTACCGCTCCTCTATGCTACTCTCACATCCTAATAACCGTTCCTCTACGCTTCACTCACATCCTAATTATCGTTCCTCTAAACTTCTCTCACATCCTAATTATCGTTCCTTACGCTCCTCTCACATACTTTTAATCGACCCTCTACACTACTCTAATATCTTAATTATCGTTCCTCTACGTTTCTCTCACATCCAAATTACCATTCCTCTACGCTAC
>NW_018475647.1:0-1015 GCF_002113885.1 Mizuhopecten yessoensis | reverse complement strand
CCTGAAAGAGGAAACATAATATTGTAGAATGATTGTCAATAAGATAACATTGAAGTTGTTGGGACCATAATTATTTTAAGAGAACAAGCTGTATGCAATACAAAAATAAAGTAAAATATCTATAACTAATACAAGAATTTAAATCAAGGGTTGCTGCAAGATAAACATCATCTACATACAACTATTTGTGGAGCCTGGAGTTGTGTGGTCTGACACAAGAGGCCCTCCCTCCGAGAGTTGAACCTACACCTAACAATTCACTGGTATTCAAATGCTGTCCAGTGCTGTAGGCCTCACATCTGACTGTGGCCGGCTAGACAATCTCTTGCCAGGGACAATATTGTGGTTAACTCTTTCCGTACCGTTGTCGTGTACACACGACAACAATATGTCATCCTGGTCCCCGTTGTCGTGTACAGACGACAAAATAAAGGGCCGTCTCATCCCCGTTGTCGTGTACACACGACAAGAGACTTTGATCTAATCTGCCCGATGTTTAGTTGGTTATCGCANGAGACTGTCGCAAAAAAACAATTAATTGTCGCTAAAATCAGAACCCATCAGTTTGGAAGAAATTATTTTATTTGTGCAGAGTACACCTTTTTATTATGTGACTTAATGTTTTTGTAAACAAGATGGCGGCAACTTAATTCGAAAGAACACTCGTAAATTCATCAACAGATATTTGTTGAGACTTATGGAAGTAAATTTGTATATTCTTATATAATTCTTGATGAAATCTACTTGTATTTAGAAAAAATTCAACGACTCCACATTCGTAACCATAATCAATCCCCATTTCAAACCTGCACTACAACGCTGTGTTAAATACAAGGAATCGTATCGTTTATTGCCAGACAAAAGGTCGATTTCTCAGTCATAATCAGCTGCCAGTTAGTCAATATGCTGCGAAAATGAAGAAGTGTTTGTCTATGAACCAGAACATGGAACAATACCAATATTTGTTCTAGGTTACCTGTTTAATTCTTGCGGCAGTTACACCTAGTCTAAAAAG
>NW_018475646.1:0-1015 GCF_002113885.1 Mizuhopecten yessoensis | reverse complement strand
TAGTCCACCTATACAAGTGATCTGGGCAGTAGTCCATCTAAACAATTGATTTTGTCAATAGTATATCTACAAAAGTGATCTGGGCAGTAGTGCATTTACACAAGTAATCTGGGCAATAGCCCATCTATACAAGTGATATTTGTCAGTAGTCCATCTATACAAGTGATCTGGGCAGTATTCAATCTACAGAAGTGATCTGGGCAGTGGTTCATCTATACAAGTGATCTGGGCAGTAGTGCCACTACACAAGTGATCTGGGCAAAAGCCCATCTATACAAGTGATATTTGTCAGTAGTCCATCTATACAAGTGATCTGGGCAGTAGTACATTTACACAAGTGATCTGGTCAGTAGTCCATCTACACAAGTGATTTGGGCAGGAGTTCATCTACACTAGTGATCGCGGCAGTAGTACATTTACACAAGTGATCTAGGCAGTAGTACATTTAAACAAGTGATCTAGGCAGACATACTTTTACACAAGTGATTTGGGCAGTAATCCATCTACACAAGTGATTTGGGCAGGAGTTCATCTACACTAGTGATCGCGGCAGTAGTACATTTACACAAGTGATCTGGTCAGTAGTCCATCTACACAAGTGATTTGGGCAGTAGTTCATCTACACTAGTGATCGCGGCAGTAGTACATTTACACAAGTGATCTGGTCAATAGTCCATCTACACAAGTGATCTGGGCATTAGTCTATCTATACAAGTGATCTGTGCAGTAGTATATCTACACAAGTGATCTTGTNATTTACACAAGTGATCTGGGCAGTAGTCCATCTACACAACTGATCTGGGCAGTAGTACATTTACACAAGTGATCTGGGCAGTAGTCTATCTACACAAGTTATCTGGGCAGTAGTCCTTCTACACACGTGATCTGGGCAGTAGTACATCTACACAAGTGATATAGGCAGAAGTACATTTACACAAGTGATCTGAGCTGTAATACTTTTACACAAGTTATTTGGGCAGTAATCCATCTACACAAGTGATCTGGGCAGTAGTAC
>NW_018475645.1:0-1014 GCF_002113885.1 Mizuhopecten yessoensis | reverse complement strand
ATCATTTTGGTGGCAGCACTAGCCCTAGGCCTGTACACACAGTGGCAGTACAGTCAGAATACTGTCGTGCTTGTTGTTGCCATCCTTGGACTCTTTGTGTTTGGATTGTCCTGTGCATGTCAGTATTACTTCAATTATGAATCACTTGGACGTGCCATCTTACATATATGGCTAGGCTGTATCTTAGGTGTGATTGTCTTCTCTACCGAACAAAAGGAAATTGAGTACATTGTTACACAGGAGGTGATGAATATTCTGTTCTTGACCAGCCTCACTGTTTCCTGCTTCTGGGTGATCACTCAACGAGCTATGAGGCTAATTAAACATGAGGCAAAGCTTTGCGAGTCAACAGAATTATTAGAGTGCTTAGGTTTATCAGTAGCAACACTCCTCACAGGACAACATGCCATCCCTATCGCCATTTTTATCGTTTCTGTCATCTGTCATTTGATGGCCATACGACTTAAGTCCATATTTGGACTAGCTAGCTTTATAGGAATGATTGTGGTAGCTATGGTGTTTTTCTGGGATGCGAAGCTCGATGTAAATGTATATGGTCTGATATGCTTTGTTGGTCGACAGGCATGTGCACCCATTGTAGACCTTTATTTCTCAGATCTGACAACACTGGAGCGATGGCAGACATTCTTTAATTACTCAAGATTATTTAGACATCTTTCTGTATTTTTTATGTTTATTATCAATGTAACACTTGCAGCATTTATAGGAAAACAGATAACTTCGCATAAGGAGTGGTACGTTGTGGTACCAATATTTGCCGTTTTTTCATTGATCTGGCTGTGTTTCCATGTCATTTACATCATATCCTGCTGGAAACTAATGAGTAAGGTCACAGAATGCAACAACGTGTACAAAAGTATGTCAGATGAACGTCGGAGTCTCAACAGGATAATGTCCTCTAAAGGGGTTCGTCACTTCAGCCTTGTGTCGGTCCGTCTGATCTGTGTTACCATGGTTACGACCCTAGTGTTGCTAGGCCTTGGATGGACAACC
>NW_018475644.1:0-1014 GCF_002113885.1 Mizuhopecten yessoensis | reverse complement strand
GCGGGTTTCGTCTCACTGACGGAGGTCGGTGTTCTGTCGGCGTTAAAAGTGTGACATTGACTGTAGATCTAGAGACATTTCCGAATTGTGGGAGAAGGTGATAGGGGTAAATTTTCAAAAAACTTCAGTCTATTTATAGCCACTGTAACCTTCACTTTTGACTGAATGACCCCAACATGGATAGGATTCTTCCCCTCTACACTTGGGACATCATTCAACTAAATTTTGAAACACGAATGGACATACCAACAAACGTATGTTCCTGAAAAAAATTGAGCATAAAAATCTCATAATACAAAAAAGTAAAAAAGGTGTAGCTCTATATGGTATTCAAATGTCAAATCCAGACAATCTACTGTGATGACTCAAGACAATAAAAATACGACAGCAGATTTTCAAATGAAGCAGAAATCTCCATATAATAAGCTCTTATAAACAATTCCAATTTATAACTTTCATCTATGGGATGAAAAATATATTTATTAGCAACAATAAGCTGTTCACTGACCGAAAACAAATTCTGATTAATATTTGTTTGTTTTATGGAAGATGGGTTGTATTGTAATATAGCACACATTTTATTACCCTTATAAACACCACATAAAACTCGCGGGAAAATTTACGACTAATACTTGTGTGCTATGAAATGGAAAGAAATCATTTACTAAGCAACAGAACCTTTGAATGGGCGGCTGAACATTGGGGATCGAAGACTATCCCTTTCATTTCTCATATAAACTTCTTGTTTATTGTGAATACAGGATTTATATCTCTGTTTTTCCATTTACCATGACCTAACTTTGGTGGCAAGAAGAACACTATCTCAAAGAATTCTTTCGAGAAAATGGTGTAATTTCAACAAGTTCTTCAATATAACAACAGTTGGACAGATCTATTGATTCCTGTGATATATAATTAACTATGGTGATAAATTCATACCATGTTTTTACTGAAATTCATCAGTGACAGCAGCAGGATGTATCGTAAGGAACCGAGTCAGCAGGATGTATCGTA
>NW_018475643.1:0-1014 GCF_002113885.1 Mizuhopecten yessoensis | reverse complement strand
ATGCAAATGAGCATGTATCGGGGATAGTTTACTTTGTGTTTCTATAATCAGTAGTTTATGCGAAAGGCAGGGATAAGTATCTGGTTAGTTTGATTTTGCTATGGAGCCCTCCAAGGGGTTGGACAGTACGGCCACGGTGTATAGCAAACTTTCTGTTCTCTCCTCTGTCGACCCTCGGGGTCACATGTGATGCGTGCGCTAATAGATTTACAATAATGTTTTTTAAAATTCCCGGGTCCAGTAAAATGGTATGATTTAATCATATTGCGGCAGTAAAAGAATTTTGATTCACATGCAAGATTTAAAGGTTCAGGATGAATAACTGGGGAGGGAGAACCCAAATTGGATCGCATAACAAAATCACTTTTAAATCTTAATTGTTTCAACAGTTCATGTTTTCACATGATGTTGTCTTAGAATGTATAATCACACAACAATCTATGTTTATAAATAATAAATTTTCGATTTCAAATAAAATCGGAATACGCATTGAAAACGGTGAAAAGTCATTTGTGAACGTTGTAAAAATTGCGCGTTCGGCCAAGTACTACGCCTTCTGATTCTGATAAAAGAAATGAATTCAAACGATTATCCATGGAAAACCTCTATACATGCAAGTTCCAGAGATTAGGGACGAGCCAATATTTATTACCGGGATACGACAGATAATGAACTTGTTACTAAACATAATTGCATGTCATGTATCCTTAATAAAATACAAAATATACTTGTCCCATGCCCGCAGGTGTGTTTATAAAGTCAAAGTCCGATTACAAGAGAATACAAATTGCAATATAGAACAGTTATCTAAACATAAAAAGGTTCATTTACAAGTATGGTTATATCTGTGAAAAGTATTAAAAACATGATTATCAAGTACAATTTGTATCTGAAGACGTTTCATATATGACACATATTCTACATCTACGCAATACGCTTTGCCAGAAATGTTTATTGTGTGTGATGACTTAATGACTTACTAAGTGTTAACGTATGAAGACAGTGAACTAAGGA
>NW_018475642.1:0-1014 GCF_002113885.1 Mizuhopecten yessoensis | reverse complement strand
TTCTTCTTCTTCTAATGTTTCCAATTCTAATTCTTCATAAAGTTTTACATGAGACGTTTCTCGACGTAATCCTGTAATCATCATGGCTGAATCTAACTGGACTGATTCGAGAAGTGTTTTTTCCTGATCTGTACAATTGGCCCATACTACACTTGCATATTCTAAGATTGGCCTAATATAAGAAGTATACATTATGATAAATGATTTTTTATCTACAGAATTGTTTAGACTTTTAAGAATGTTTATTCTTTTATATGCTTTATCATAGCTTTTTTGTATGTGTTCAGTCCATTTACCATCTTCAGTGAAAGTAAGACCAAGATGATTGTGAAATCTATTGTTAGTAAGTGGTTCATTCAAGAAAGAAATAGGTGGGTGATTTGGTTCTTTTTTCCTAGTAAAATTAACAGTTTCAGTTTTTGCAGCATTAAATTTCAAGTCTCACTTTTTTGCTTATGTACTTATATTCTGAAGATCATTTGTTAGACTTTCTGCTGCTTGTATTGGATTATTACAATAATTATGTATAAGGAAGTATCATCAGCAAATAAATTAATATTATCATTAACTTGATCTGTTATATCATTAATGTACAGTAAGAATAAAAAAGGCCCAGGAATTGATCCCTGAGGAACTCCATCATTAACATTAGTAAAATTTGAATAGTGGCCCTCTGTAAACACTCTCTGTTTTCTTTCAAATAAATAGTCTTTGAACCAAGATAACAATTTTCCTTTTATTCCATATGACTCTAGTTTGAATATAAGACAATCATGCCATACTCTATCAAAAGCTTTGCCCACATCACAAAATACAAATCGCACTTCTTTACCCCTATCTAAATTACTTACTATTATGTGATATATAGATACAAGCTGATTTACAGTCGAGTCACCTGGTGAGAATCCAGATTGATGTTTGAATATGATTTCATTATAAATTAGGTAGTTATATAAATTAAAAAAAAACAACATTTTCAACAATTTTACTAAATGTTGCATTTTCAAGAATTGT
>NW_018475641.1:0-1013 GCF_002113885.1 Mizuhopecten yessoensis | reverse complement strand
CAATTTTTACCGTTACATGACCGCGAGATTCTTTTTGATGTACATCAAAGGATCGAGTTAGTCTTCTTGTCTCATCAACAAGGTGGCACACACCGATCCTTCAATTTTGCTATGGCATATTTCAGGGGTGTAGAAGCGGACGGTGAGCGTAACCCCAGGATATCGAGGATGCTGATTGGTTAGTGCATCACGTTAGAGTTAAACTCCTGGTTTCATTGGTTCAGCGCGACTGGATGTTTGGTCTAATTTCTACTGCAGCAGTATACAACAAAGTTAAATTGCGGATATAAAACAATAAACAAATAAATACATGTAAATAAGTACGTATGCTATTACCAGGATAATGTTTTCTAAATCTGGCTTATATGATTATCTGGATAATACATTATGTTTAATTCTTATAGACTTATTTTTCCTTTTCTTTATCTTAATTTTAAGTAGTCTCATTTTAATAATCTACGAGATTAATATTTGGTGTCTCCAAGCTGCAACGAAGCTGTGAGTCCATAAACATGTATAACTGAACGGCGATGACGCTAACATGGTTTAAAATATTTTAATTTTGTTTACAGAAATATATATCATTTACAAATTTTCACTTATTTGCACGCCAACGAGCATTTAGCAAAAGCATGAATGATAGTTATCATTAACTTAATCTATATAACAGCGTGTCTGATTGGACTAATTGATTACATAGCGGAGATAAAAATAAACAACGTGTTGACATCACCACGCGCTATACTTTCCCCGGTCATATTTCCATTACCCGGTGACGTTCTAGTAAAATGAGAAAGAAACGACACGCACGAGTTTCAGGTTGCTAAAATATATAATGGCGCGAAAATATGATCATTCTTAATTATGTCATATTGTTCTATAATGCACGATGGCTGATAGCGGCCGTAACATCTCATGACTTGTGCACTTTGTATGTAAATTTGATAAAAATTGTACATGTATTCATCTAGTCCGAATTATTCTGACGTTTGATCGACTTTTTTTTTATATCG